>NW_026526847.1:0-212712 GCF_024362965.1 Panthera pardus
CTGCACCGCTTCTGGACCCCAGGAGCATGGTGTTGTCAACTTTGGTTTTGGGACCACATGGGGAGAGAACCTTGGCTAGGGTAAGGGTTCGAAAGAGGGAGGTCGCCAAGGCAGACGCAACCCTGGTATCATGATCTCCCATGAGGGGTGAAGTGAGGGCTCAGCCGATGGAGCGGCTCAAGTGTACATTTAGGGTTTTAGGCTGGCTCGGTTTCGGTGGAGGGTCCCTGTTCAACGTAGGGTTAGGGTAGGGTTAGGTCCAAGGAGGTTCCAGGCGACGAACCTACAGCAGGGCAATGGGCTCTCCGAAGGTCTGAATTCAGGGCACAAGGGAGGGTGCCATTCAGGATCAGTCTTTGGCTGCTAGACCACACATATCGATGGGCCACTGGTCGGGGAAGCCTCAGGAATCCTCTTGGGCAGCTGCAGCCAGGCCTGGCAAACAACATGGTGAGCTTCCAGGTTCCATTCCGAGTGAGTCTGCACTGCTTCTGGATCACAGGCGCGTGGTGTTGTCAACTTTGGTATTGGGAACCCATGGGGAGAGAGCCTTGGGTAGGGTAAGGGTTAGGAACAGGGAGGTTTCCAGCGCGGAAGCGACTCCGATCTCGTGATCTCCCTCGAGGGCTGAAGTGAGGGCTCAGGTGATGCGGCGGCTCAAGTGTACGTTTTTGGTTCGAGACCGGCTTAGGTTTCAGGGGCGGGTCACAGTTTGACGTAGGTAAGGGTTAGGGTTAGGTCCCAGGAGGCTCCAGGCGCTGAACTCACAGCAGGGCAGTGGTCTTCCGGAAGGGCTTATATAGGGCACAAGGGTGGGTGCCGGTCAGGATCAGTCTTTGGATGCCAAGGACACACACGTTGATGGGCCCCTATTCGAGGAGGTCTCCGGAATCCTCTCAGACACCTGCAGTCTGGCCTGGGAAACCACATGCTGAGGTTCCAGGTTCCATGCCGAGTGAGCCTGCACCACTTCTGGACCCCAAGCGCGTGGTGTTGTCAAACATGGAATTGGGTCCCCATGTGGAGACAGCCTTAGTTAGGTTTAGGGTTCGGTCAGGGACGTCACCAGGGCTGTAGCGCCTCTCGTCTCTTGAATTCCCTCCAGGGATGAAGTGAGGGCCCATGCGAAAAGGCGGATCAAGTGCAGGGTTAGGGTTCGAGGAAGGCTTAAGATTCATTGGAGAGTCACGGTTCCAGTTATGTTTAGGGATAGGGTAAGGTCCCAGGAGTCTCCAGGCGCCGAACCCACTGCAGGAAGGTGGTCTTTATGAAGGGCTGAGATGAGGGAACAAGGGAGTGTGGGGTCAGCATCTGTCTTTGGCTGCCAAGGCCACACACGTCGATGTACCCCTGGTCGAGGAGGCCTCCGGAATCCTCTCAGGCAGCTGCAGCCGGGCCTGGGAAACCACATGCTGAGCTTCCAGGTTCCATGCCGAGTGAGGCTGCACCGCTTCTGGAGCCCAGGGCAGTAGTCTCCCCGAAGGGCTGAGTTCAGGGCACAAGGGAGGGTGCCGGTCACGATCCGGCTTTGGCTGCCAAGGCCACAGACGTCGATCGGCCCCTGTTCGAGGAGGCCTCCGGAATCCTTTCGCTCAGCTGCAGACAGGCTGGGAAACCACATGCTGAGCTTCAAGGTTCCATGCCGAGTCGGCCTGCACCTCTTCCCGACGCCAGGCGCGTGGTGTTGTCAGACGTTGGCACTGGGTCCTCTTGGGGAGAGAGCCTTAGCTAGGGTTAGGGTTCGGTCCAGGGACGTCGCCAGGGCCGAAGCGACTCCTGTCTCGTGATCTCCCTCGAGGGCTGAAGTGAGGGCCCATGCAGCAAGGCGGCTCAAGTGCAGGCTTAGGGATCGAGGCCGGCTTAGGTTTCGGTGGAGGGTCCCAGTTCGGTGTAGGGTTAGGGTTAGGGTTAGGTCCCAGGAGGCTCCAGGCGCCGAACCCACAGCAGGGCAGTGGTCTCCCCGAAGGGCTGAGTTGAGGACACAAGGGACGGTGCCGGTCACGATTCGGCTTTGGCTGCCAAGGCCACAGACGTCGATCGGCCCCTGTTCGAGGAGGCCTCCGGAATCCTCTCGCTCAGCTGCAGACAGGCTGGGAAACCACATGGTGAGCTTCCAGGTTCCATGCCGAGCCAGCCTGCACCGCTTCTGGACCCCAGGCGCGTGGTGTTGCCAGACGTTGGCATTGGGTCCCCATGGGGAGGGAGCCTTAGCTAGGGTTAGGGTTTGGTCCAGGGACGTCGCCAGGGCGGAATCGACTCCAGTCTCGTGATCTCCCTCGAGGGCTCAAGTGAGGGCCCATGCCAGAAGGCGGCTCACTTGCAGGGTTAGGGTTCGAGGCAGGCTTAGGTTGCGGTGGAGGGTCCCGGTTCGGGGTACGGTTAGGGTTAGGGTTAGGTCCCAGGAGGCTCCAGGCGCCCAACCCACAGCAGGGCAGTGGTCTCCCCGAAGGCCTGAGTTGAGGGCACAAGGGAGGCTGCGGGTCAGGATCCGTCTTTGGCTGCCAGGGCCACACACGTGATTGGGCCCCTGGTCGAGGAGGCCTCCGGAATCCTCTCGGCAGCTGCAGCCGGGCCTGGGATCCGGCATGGTGAGCTTCCAGGTTCCATGCCGAGTCGGCCTGCACCTCTTCCCGACGCCAGGCGCGTGGTGTTGTCAGACGTTGGCACTGGTCCTCTTGGGGAGAGAGCCTTAGCTAGGGTTAGGGTTCGGTCCAGGGACGTCGCCAGGGCCGAAGCGACTCCGGTCTCGTGATCTCCCTCGAGGGCTGAAGTGAGGGCCCATGCAGAAAGGCGGCTCAAGTGCAGACTTAGGGTTCGAGGCCGGTTAGGTTTCGGTGGAGGGTCCCAGTTCGGTGTAGGGTTAGGGTTAGGGTTAGGTCCCAGGAGGCTCCAGGCGCCGAACCCACAGCAGGGCAGTGGTCTCCCCGAAGGGCTGAGTTGAGGACACAAGGGACGGTGCCGGTCACGATCCGGCTTTGGCTGCCAAGGCCACAGACGTCGATCGGCCCCTCTTCGAGGAGGCCTCCGGAATCCTCTCGCTCAGCTGCAGACAGGCTGGGAAACCACATGGTGAGCTTCCAGGTTCCATGCCGAGCCAGCCTGCACCGCTTCTGGACCCCAGGCGCGTGGTGTTGCCAGACGTTGGCATTGGGTCCCCATGGGGAGGGAGCCTTAGCTAGGGTTAGGGTTTGGTCCAGGGACGTCGCCAGGGCGGAATCGACTCCAGTCTCGTGATCTCCCTCGAGGGCTCAAGTGAGGGCCCATGCCAGAAGGCGGCTCACTTGCAGGGTTAGGGTTCGAGGCAGGCTTAGGTTGCGGTGGAGGGTCCCTGTTCGGGGTACGGTTAGGTTAGGGTTAGGTCCCAGGAGGCTCCAGGCGCCCAACCCACAGCAGGGCAGTGGTCTCCCCGAAGGCCTGAGTTGAGGGCACAAGGGAGGCTGCCGGTCAGGATCCGTCTTTGGCTGCCAGGGCCACACACGTGATTGGGCCCCTGTTCGATGAGGCCTCCGGAATCCTCTCGGCAGCTGCAGCCGGGCCTGGGATCCGGCATGGTGAGCTTCCAGGTTCCATGCCGAGTCGGCCTGCACCTCTTCCCGACGCCAGGCGCGTGGTGTTGTCAGACGTTGGCACTGGGTCCTCGTGGGGAGAGAGCCTTAGCTAGGGTTAGGGTTCGGTCCAGGGACGTCGCCAGGGCCGAAGCGACTCCGGTCTCGTGATCTCCCTCGAGGGCTGAAGTGAGGGCCCATGCAGAAAGGCGGCTCAAGTGCAGACTTAGGGTTCGAGGCCGGCTTAGGTTTCGGTGGAGGGTCCCAGTTCGGTGTAGGGTTAGGGTTAGGGTTAGGTCCCAGGAGGCTCCAGGCGCCGAACCCACAGCAGGGCAGTGGTCTCCCCGAAGGGCTGAGTTGAGGACACAAGGGACGGTGCCGGTCACGATCCGGCTTTGGCTGCCAAGGCCACAGACGTCGATCGGCCCCTGTTCGAGGAGGCCTCCGGAATCCTCTCGCTCAGCTGCAGACAGGCTGGGAAACCACATGGTGAGCTTCCAGGTTCCATGCCGAGCCAGCCTGCACCGCTTCTGGACCCCAGGCGCGTGGTGTTGCCAGACGTTGGCATTGGGTCCCCATGGGGAGGGAGCCTTAGCTAGGGTTAGGGTTTGGTCCAGGGACGTCGCCAGGGCGGAATCGACTCCAGTCTCGTGATCTCCCTCGAGGGCTCAAGTGAGGGCCCATGCCAGAAGGCGGCTCACTTGCAGGGTTAGGGTTCGAGGCAGGCTTAGGTTGCGGTGGAGGGTCCCTGTTCGGGGTACGGTTAGGGTTAGGGTTAGGTCCCAGGAGGCTCCAGGCGCCCAACCCACAGCAGGGCAGTGGTCTCCCCGAAGTCCTGAGTTGAGGGCACAAGGGAGGCTGCCGGTCAGGATCCGTCTTTGGCTGCCAGGGCCACACACGTGATTGGGCCCCTGGTCGAGGAGGCCTCCGGAATCCTCTCGGCAGCTGCAGCCGGGCCTGGGATCCGGCATGGTGAGCTTCCAGGTTCCATGCCGAGTCGGCCTGCACCTCTTCCCGACGCCAGGCGCGTGGTGTTGTCAGACGTTGGCACTGGGTCCTCTTGGGGAGAGAGCCTTACCTAGGGTTAGGGTTCGTCCAGGGACGTCGCCAGGGCCGAAGCGACTCCGGTCTCGTGATCTCCCTCGAGGGCTGAAGTGAGGGCCCATGCAGCAAGGCGGCTCAAGTGCAGGCTTAGGGTTCGAGGCCGGCTTAGGTTTCGGTGGAGGGTCCCAGTTCGGTGTAGGGTTAGGGTTAGGGTTAGGTCCCAGGAGGCTCCAGGCGCCGAACCCACAGCAGGGCAGTGGTCTCCCCGAAGGGCTGAGTTGAGGACACAAGGGACGGTGCCGGTCACGATCCGGCTTTGGCTGCCAAGGCCACAGACGTCGATCGGCCCCTGTTCGAGGAGGCCTCCGGAATCCTCTCGGCAGCTGCAGCCGGGCCTGGGATCCGGCATGGTGAGCTTCCAGGTTCCATGCCGAGTCGGCCTGCACCTCTTCCCGACGCCAGGCGCGTGGTGTTGTCAGACGTTGGCATTGGGTCGTCTTGGGGAGAGAGCCTTAGCTAGGGTTAGGGTTCGGTCCAGGGACGTCGCCAGGGCCGAAGCGACTCCGGTCTCGTGATCTCCCTCGAGGGCTGAAGTGAGGGCCCATGCAGCAAGGCGGCTCAAGTGCAGGCTTAGGGTTCGAGGCCGGCTTAGGTTTCGGTGGAGGGTCCCAGTTCGGTGTAGGGTTAGGGATAGGGTTAGGTCCCAGGAGGCTCCAGGCGCCGAACCCACAGCAGGGCAGTGGTCTCCCCGAAGGGCTGAGTTGAGGACACAAGGGACGGTGCCGGTCACGATCCGGCTTTGGCTGCCAAGGCCACAGACGTCGATCGGCCCCTGTTCGAGGAGGCCTCCGGAATCCTCTCGCTCAGCTGCAGACAGGCTGGGAAACCACATGGTGAGCTTCCAGGTTCCATGCCGAGCCAGCCTGCACCGCTTCTGGACCCCAGGCGCGTGGTGTTGCCAGACGTTGGCATTGGGTCCCCATGGGGAGGGAGCCTTAGCTAGGGTTAGGGTTTGGTCCAGGGACGTCGCCAGGGCGGAATCGACTCCAGTCTCGTGATCTCCCTCGAGGGCTCAAGTGAGGGCCCATGCCAGAAGGCGGCTCACTTGCAGGGTTAGGGTTCGAGGCAGGCTTAGGTTGCGGTGGAGGGTCCCTGTTCGGGGTACGGTTAGGGTTAGGGTTAGGTCCCAGGAGGCTCCAGGCGCCCAACCCACAACAGGGCAGTGGTCTCCCCGAAGGCCTGAGTTGAGGGCACAAGGGAGGCTGCCGGTCAGGATCCGTCTTTGGCTGCCAGGGCCACACACGTGATTGGGCCCCTGGTCGAGGAGGCCTCCGCAATCCTCTCGGCAGCTGCAGCCGGGCCTGGGATCCGGCATGGTGAGCTTCCAGGTTCCATGCCGAGTCGGCCTGCACCTCTTCCCGACGCCAGGCGCGTGGTGTTGTCAGACGTTGGCATTGGGTCCTCTTGGGGAGAGAGCCTTAGCTAGGGTTAGGGTTCGGTCCAGGGACGTCGCCAGGGCCGAAGCGACTCCGGTCTCGTGATCTCCCTCGAGGGCTGAAGTGAGGGCCCATGCAGCAAGGCGGCTCAAGTGCAGGCTTAGGGTTCGAGGCCGGCTTAGGTTTCGGTGGAGGGTCCCAGTTCGGTGTAGGGTTAGGGTTAGGGTTAGGTCCCAGGAGGCTCCAGGCGCCGAACCCACAGCAGGGCAGTGGTCTCCCCGAAGGGCTGAGTTGAGGACACAAGGGACGGTGCCGGGCACGATCCGGCTTTGGCTGCCAAGGCCACAGACGTCGATCGGCCCCTGTTCGAGGAGGCCTCCGGAATCCTCTCGCTCAGCTGCAGACAGGCTGGGAAACCACATGGTGAGCTTCCAGGTTCCATGCCGAGCCAGCCTGCACCGCTTCTGGACCCCAGGCGCGTGGTGTTGCCAGACGTTGGCATTGGGTCCCCATGGGGAGGGAGCCTTAGCTAGGGTTAGGGTTTGGTCCAGGGACGTCGCCAGGGCGGAATCGACTCCAGTCTCGTGATCTCCCTCGAGGGCTCAAGTGAGGGCCCATGCCAGAAGGCGGCTCACTTGCAGGGTTAGGGTTCGAGGCAGGCTTAGGTTGCGGTGGAGGGTCCCTGTTCGGGGTTCGGTTAGGGTTAGGGTTAGGTCCCAGGAGGCTCCAGGCGCCCAACCCACAGCAGGGCAGTGGTCTCCCCGAAGGCCTGAGTTGAGGGCACAAGGGAGGCTGCCGGTCAGGATCCGTCTTTGGCTGCCAGGGCCACACACGTGATTGGGCCCCTGGTCGAGGAGGCCTCCGCAATCCTCTCGGCAGCTGCAGCCGGGCCTGGGATCCGGCATGGTGAGCTTCCAGGTTCCATGCCGAGTCGGCCTGCACCTCTTCCCGACGCCAGGCGCGTGGTGTTGTCAGACGTTGGCATTGGGTCCTCTTGGGGAGAGAGCCTTAGCTAGGGTTAGGGTTCGGCCCAGGGACGTCGCCAGGGCCGAAGCGACTCCGGTCTCGTGATCTCCCTCGAGGGCTGAAGTGAGGGCCCATGCAGCAAGGCGGCTCAAGTGCAGGCTTAGGGTTCGAGGCCGGCTTAGGTTTCGGTGGAGGGTCCCAGTTCGGTGTAGGGTTAGGGTTAGGGTTAGGTCCCAGGAGGCTCCAGGCGCCGAACCCACAGCAGGGCAGTGGTCTCCCCGAAGGGCTGAGTTGAGGACACAAGGGACGGTGCCGGGCACGATCCGGCTTTGGCTGCCAAGGCCACAGACGTCGATCGGCCCCTGTTCGAGGAGGCCTCCGGAATCCTCTCGCTCAGCTGCAGACAGGCTGGGAAACCACATGGTGAGCTTCCAGGTTCCATGCCGAGCCAGCCTGCACCGCTTCTGGACCCCAGGCGCGTGGTGTTGCCAGACGTTGGCATTGGGTCCCCATGGGGAGGGAGCCTTAGCTAGGGTTAGGGTTTGGTCCAGGGACGTCGCCAGGGCGGAATCGACTCCAGTCTCGTGATCTCCCTCGAGGGCTCAAGTGAGGGCCCATGCCAGAAGGCGGCTCACTTGCAGGGTTAGGGTTCGAGGCAGGCTTAGGTTGCGGTGGAGGGTCCCTGTTCGGGGTTCGGTTAGGGTTAGGGTTAGGTCCCAGGAGGCTCCAGGCGCCCAACCCACAGCAGGGCAGTGGTCTCCCCGAAGGCCTGAGTTGAGGGCACAAGGGAGGCTGCCGGTCAGGATCCGTCTTTGGCTGCCAGGGCCACACACGTGATTGGGCCCCTGGTCGAGGAGGCCTCCGCAATCCTCTCGGCAGCTGCAGCCGGGCCTGGGATCCGGCATGGTGAGCTTCCAGGTTCCATGCCGAGTCGGCCTGCACCTCTTCCCGACGCCAGGCGCGTGGTGTTGTCAGACGTTGGCATTGGGTCCTCTTGGGGAGAGAGCCTTAGCTAGGGTTAGGGTTCGGCCCAGGGACGTCGCCAGGGCCGAAGCGACTCCGGTCTCGTGATCTCCCTCGAGGGCTGAAGTGAGGGCCCATGCAGCAAGGCGGCTCAAGTGCAGGCTTAGGGTTCGAGGCCGGCTTAGGTTTCGGTGGAGGGTCCCAGTTCGGTGTAGGGTTAGGGTTAGGGTTAGGTCCCAGGAGGCTCCAGGCGCCGAACCCACAGCAGGGCAGTGGTCTCCCCGAAGGGCTGAGTTGAGGACACAAGGGACGGTGCCGGTCACGATCCGGCTTTGGCTGCCAAGGCCACAGACGTCGATCGGCCCCTGTTCGAGGAGGCCTCCGGAATCCTCTCGCTCAGCTGCAGACAGGCTGGGAAACCACATGGTGAGCTTCCAGGTTCCATGCCGAGCCAGCCTGCACCGCTTCTGGACCCCAGGCGCGTGGTGTTGCCAGACGTTGGCATTGGGTCCCCATGGGGAGGGAGCCTTAGCTAGGGTTAGGGTTTGGTCCAGGGACGTCGCCAGGGCGGAATCGACTCCAGTCTCGTGATCTCCCTCGAGGGCTCAAGTGAGGGCCCATGCCAGAAGGCGGCTCACTTGCAGGGTTAGGGTTCGAGGCAGGCTTAGGTTGCGGTGGAGGGTCCCTGTTCGGGGTTCGGTTAGGGTTAGGGTTAGGTCCCAGGAGGCTCCAGGCGCCCAACCCACAGCAGGGCAGTGGTCTCCCCGAAGGCCTGAGTTGAGGGCACAAGGGAGGCTGCCGGTCAGGATCCGTCTTTGGCTGCCAGGGCCACACACGTGATTGGGCCCCTGGTCGAGGAGGCCTCCGCAATCCTCTCGGCAGCTGCAGCCGGGCCTGGGATCCGGCATGGTGAGCTTCCAGGTTCCATGCCGAGTCGGCCTGCACCTCTTCCCGACGCCAGGCGCGTGGTGTTGTCAGACGTTGGCATTGGGTCCTCTTGGGGAGAGAGCCTTAGCTAGGGTTAGGGTTCGGTCCAGGGACGTCGCCAGGGCCGAAGCGACTCCGGTCTCGTGATCTCCCTCGAGGGCTGAAGTGAGGGCCCATGCAGCAAGGCGGCTCAAGTGCAGGCTTAGGGTTCGAGGCCGGCTTAGGTTTCGGTGGAGGGTCCCAGTTCGGTGTAGGGTTAGGGTTAGGGTTAGGTCCCAGGAGGCTCCAGGCGCCGAACCCACAGCAGGGCAGTGGTCTCCCCGAAGGGCTGAGTTGAGGACACAAGGGACGGTGCCGGGCACGATCCGGCTTTGGCTGCCAAGGCCACAGACGTCGATCGGCCCCTGTTCGAGGAGGCCTCCGGAATCCTCTCGCTCAGCTGCAGACAGGCTGGGAAACCACATGGTGAGCTTCCAGGTTCCATGCCGAGCCAGCCTGCACCGCTTCTGGACCCCAGGCGCGTGGTGTTGCCAGACGTTGGCATTGGGTCCCCATGGGGAGGGAGCCTTAGCTAGGGTTAGGGTTTGGTCCAGGGACGTCGCCAGGGCGGAATCGACTCCAGTCTCGTGATCTCCCTCGAGGGCTCAAGTGAGGGCCCATGCCAGAAGGCGGCTCACTTGCAGGGTTAGGGTTCGAGGCAGGCTTAGGTTGCGGTGGAGGGTCCCTGTTCGGGGTTCGGTTAGGGTTAGGGTTAGGTCCCAGGAGGCTCCAGGCGCCCAACCCACAGCAGGGCAGTGGTCTCCCCGAAGGCCTGAGTTGAGGGCACAAGGGAGGCTGCCGGTCAGGATCCGTCTTTGGCTGCCAGGGCCACACACGTGATTGGGCCCCTGGTCGAGGAGGCCTCCGCAATCCTCTCGGCAGCTGCAGCCGGGCCTGGGATCCGGCATGGTGAGCTTCCAGGTTCCATGCCGAGTCGGCCTGCACCTCTTCCCGACGCCAGGCGCGTGGTGTTGTCAGACGTTGGCATTGGGTCCTCTTGGGGAGAGAGCCTTAGCTAGGGTTAGGGTTCGGCCCAGGGACGTCGCCAGGGCCGAAGCGACTCCGGTCTCGTGATCTCCCTCGAGGGCTGAAGTGAGGGCCCATGCAGCAAGGCGGCTCAAGTGCAGGCTTAGGGTTCGAGGCCGGCTTAGGTTTCGGTGGAGGGTCCCAGTTCGGTGTAGGGTTAGGGTTAGGGTTAGGTCCCAGGAGGCTCCAGGCGCCGAACCCACAGCAGGGCAGTGGTCTCCCCGAAGGGCTGAGTTGAGGACACAAGGGACGGTGCCGGTCACGATCCGGCTTTGGCTGCCAAGGCCACAGACGTCGATCGGCCCCTGTTCGAGGAGGCCTCCGGAATCCTCTCGCTCAGCTGCAGACAGGCTGGGAAACCACATGGTGAGCTTCCAGGTTCCATGCCGAGCCAGCCTGCACCGCTTCTGGACCCCAGGCGCGTGGTGTTGCCAGACGTTGGCATTGGGTCCCCATGGGGAGGGAGCCTTAGCTAGGGTTAGGGTTTGGTCCAGGGACGTCGCCAGGGCGGAATCGACTCCAGTCTCGTGATCTCCCTCGAGGGCTCAAGTGAGGGCCCATGCCAGAAGGCGGCTCACTTGCAGGGTTAGGGTTCGAGGCAGGCTTAGGTTGCGGTGGAGGGTCCCTGTTCGGGGTTCGGTTAGGGTTAGGGTTAGGTCCCAGGAGGCTCCAGGCGCCCAACCCACAGCAGGGCAGTGGTCTCCCCGAAGGCCTGAGTTGAGGGCACAAGGGAGGCTGCCGGTCAGGATCCGTCTTTGGCTGCCAGGGCCACACACGTGATTGGGCCCCTGGTCGAGGAGGCCTCCGCAATCCTCTCGGCAGCTGCAGCCGGGCCTGGGATCCGGCATGGTGAGCTTCCAGGTTCCATGCCGAGTCGGCCTGCACCTCTTCCCGACGCCAGGCGCGTGGTGTTGTCAGACGTTGGCATTGGGTCCTCTTGGGGAGAGAGCCTTAGCTAGGGTTAGGGTTCGGCCCAGGGACGTCGCCAGGGCCGAAGCGACTCCGGTCTCGTGATCTCCCTCGAGGGCTGAAGTGAGGGCCCATGCAGCAAGGCGGCTCAAGTGCAGGCTTAGGGTTCGAGGCCGGCTTAGGTTTCGGTGGAGGGTCCCAGTTCGGTGTAGGGTTAGGGTTAGGGTTAGGTCCCAGGAGGCTCCAGGCGCCGAACCCACAGCAGGGCAGTGGTCTCCCCGAAGGGCTGAGTTGAGGACACAAGGGACGGTGCCGGTCACGATCCGGCTTTGGCTGCCAAGGCCACAGACGTCGATCGGCCCCTGTTCGAGGAGGCCTCCGGAATCCTCTCGCTCAGCTGCAGACAGGCTGGGAAACCACATGGTGAGCTTCCAGGTTCCATGCCGAGCCAGCCTGCACCGCTTCTGGACCCCAGGCGCGTGGTGTTGCCAGACGTTGGCATTGGGTCCCCATGGGGAGGGAGCCTTAGCTAGGGTTAGGGTTTGGTCCAGGGACGTCGCCAGGGCGGAATCGACTCCAGTCTCGTGATCTCCCTCGAGGGCTCAAGTGAGGGCCCATGCCAGAAGGCGGCTCACTTGCAGGGTTAGGGTTCGAGGCAGGCTTAGGTTGCGGTGGAGGGTCCCTGTTCGGGGTTCGGTTAGGGTTAGGGTTAGGTCCCAGGAGGCTCCAGGCGCCCCACCCACAGCAGGGCAGTGGTCTCCCCGAAGGCCTGAGTTGAGGGCACAAGGGAGGCTGCCGGTCAGGATCCGTCTTTGGCTGCCAGGGCCACACACGTGATTGGGCCCCTCGTCGAGGAGGCCTCCGGAATCCTCTCGGCAGCTGCAGCCGGGCCTGGGATCCGGCATGGTGAGCTTCCAGGTTCCATGCCGAGTCGGCCTGCACCTCTTCCCGACGCCAGGCGCGTGGTGTTGTCAGACGTTGGCATTGGGTCCTCTTGGGGGGAGAGCCTTAGCTAGGGTTAGGGTTCGGCCCAGGGACGTCGCCAGGGCCGAAGCGACTCCGGTCTCGTGATCTCCCTCGAGGGCTGAAGTGAGGGCCCATGCAGCAAGGCGGCTCAAGTGCAGGCTTAGGGTTCGAGGCCGGCTTAGGTTTCGGTGGAGGGTCCCAGTTCGGTGTAGGGTTAGGGTTAGGGTTAGGTCCCAGGAGGCTCCAGGCGCCGAACCCACAGCAGGGCAGTGGTCTCCCCGAAGGGCTGAGTTGAGGACACAAGGGACGGTGCCGGTCACGATCCGGCTTTGGCTGCCAAGGCCACAGACGTCGATCGGCCCCTGTTCGAGGAGGCCTCCGGAATCCTCTCGCTCAGCTGCAGACAGGCTGGGAAACCACATGGTGAGCTTCCAGGTTCCATGCCGAGCCAGCCTGCACCGCTTCTGGACCCCAGGCGCGTGGTGTTGCCAGACGTTGGCATTGGGTCCCCATGGGGAGGGAGCCTTAGCTAGGGTTAGGGTTTGGTCCAGGGACGTCGCCAGGGCGGAATCGACTCCAGTCTCGTGATCTCCCTCGAGGGCTCAAGTGAGGGCCCATGCCAGAAGGCGGCTCACTTGCAGGGTTAGGGTTCGAGGCAGGCTTAGGTTGCGGTGGAGGGTCCCTGTTCGGGGTACGGTTAGGGTTAGGGTTAGGTCCCAGGAGGCTCCAGGCGCCCAACCCACAGCAGGGCAGTGGTCTCCCCGAAGGCCTGAGTTGAGGGCACAAGGGAGGCTGCCGGTCAGGATCCGTCTTTGGCTGCCAGGGCCACACACGTGATTGGGCCCCTGGTCGAGGAGGCCTCCGCAATCCTCTCGGCAGCTGCAGCCGGGCCTGGGATCCGGCATGGTGAGCTTCCAGGTTCCATGCCGAGTCGGCCTGCACCTCTTCCCGACGCCAGGCGCGTGGTGTTGTCAGACGTTGGCATTGGGTCCTCTTGGGGAGAGAGCCTTAGCTAGGGTTAGGGTTCGGCCCAGGGACGTCGCCAGGGCCGAAGCGACTCCGGTCTCGTGATCTCCCTCGAGGGCTGAAGTGAGGGCCCATGCAGCAAGGCGGCTCAAGTGCAGGCTTAGGGTTCGAGGCCGGCTTAGGTTTCGGTGGAGGGTCCCAGTTCGGTGTAGGGTTAGGGTTAGGGTTAGGTCCCAGGAGGCTCCAGGCGCCGAACCCACAGCAGGGCAGTGGTCTCCCCGAAGGGCTGAGTTGAGGACACAAGGGACGGTGCCGGTCACGATCCGGCTTTGGCTGCCAAGGCCACAGACGTCGATCGGCCCCTGTTCGAGGAGGCCTCCGGAATCCTCTCGCTCAGCTGCAGACAGGCTGGGAAACCACATGGTGAGCTTCCAGGTTCCATGCCGAGCCAGCCTGCACCGCTTCTGGACCCCAGGCGCGTGGTGTTGCCAGACGTTGGCATTGGGTCCCCATGGGGAGGGAGCCTTAGCTAGGGTTAGGGTTTGGTCCAGGGACGTCGCCAGGGCGGAATCGACTCCAGTCTCGTGATCTCCCTCGAGGGCTCAAGTGAGGGCCCATGCCAGAAGGCGGCTCACTTGCAGGGTTAGGGTTCGAGGCAGGCTTAGGTTGCGGTGGAGGGTCCCTGTTCGGGGTTCGGTTAGGGTTAGGGTTAGGTCCCAGGAGGCTCCAGGCGCCCAACCCACAGCAGGGCAGTGGTCTCCCCGAAGGCCTGAGTTGAGGGCACAAGGGAGGCTGCCGGTCAGGATCCGTCTTTGGCTGCCAGGGCCACACACGTGATTGGGCCCCTGGTCGAGGAGGCCTCCGCAATCCTCTCGGCAGCTGCAGCCGGGCCTGGGATCCGGCATGGTGAGCTTCCAGGTTCCATGCCGAGTCGGCCTGCACCTCTTCCCGACGCCAGGCGCGTGGTGTTGTCAGACGTTGGCATTGGGTCCTCTTGGGGGGAGAGCCTTAGCTAGGGTTAGGGTTCGGCCCAGGGACGTCGCCAGGGCCGAAGCGACTCCGGTCTCGTGATCTCCCTCGAGGGCTGAAGTGAGGGCCCATGCAGCAAGGCGGCTCAAGTGCAGGCTTAGGGTTCGAGGCCGGCTTAGGTTTCGGTGGAGGGTCCCAGTTCGGTGTAGGGTTAGGGTTAGGGTTAGGTCCCAGGAGGCTCCAGGCGCCGAACCCACAGCAGGGCAGTGGTCTCCCCGAAGGGCTGAGTTGAGGACACAAGGGACGGTGCCGGTCACGATCCGGCTTTGGCTGCCAAGGCCACAGACGTCGATCGGCCCCTGTTCGAGGAGGCCTCCGGAATCCTCTCGCTCAGCTGCAGACAGGCTGGGAAACCACATGGTGAGCTTCCAGGTTCCATGCCGAGCCAGCCTGCACCGCTTCTGGACCCCAGGCGCGTGGTGTTGCCAGACGTTGGCATTGGGTCCCCATGGGGAGGGAGCCTTAGCTAGGGTTAGGGTTTGGTCCAGGGACGTCGCCAGGGCGGAATCGACTCCAGTCTCGTGATCTCCCTCGAGGGCTCAAGTGAGGGCCCATGCCAGAAGGCGGCTCACTTGCAGGGTTAGGGTTCGAGGCAGGCTTAGGTTGCGGTGGAGGGTCCCTGTTCGGGGTACGGTTAGGGTTAGGGTTAGGTCCCAGGAGGCTCCAGGCGCCCAACCCACAGCAGGGCAGTGGTCTCCCCGAAGGCCTGAGTTGAGGGCACAAGGGAGGCTGCCGGTCAGGATCCGTCTTTGGCTGCCAGGGCCACACACGTGATTGGGCCCCTGGTCGAGGAGGCCTCCGGAATCCTCTCGGCAGCTGCAGCCGGGCCTGGGATCCGGCATGGTGAGCTTCCAGGTTCCATGCCGAGTCGGCCTGCACCTCTTCCCGACGCCAGGCGCGTGGTGTTGTCAGACGTTGGCATTGGGTCCTCTTGGGGAGAGAGCCTTAGCTAGGGTTAGGGTTCGGTCCAGGGACGTCGCCAGGGCCGAAGCGACTCCGGTCTCGTGATCTCCCTCGAGGGCTGAAGTGAGGGCCCATGCAGCAAGGCGGCTCAAGTGCAGGCTTAGGGTTCGAGGCCGGCTTAGGTTTCGGTGGAGGGTCCCAGTTCGGTGTAGGGTTAGGGTTAGGGGTAGGTCCCAGGAGGCTCCAGGCGCCGAACCCACAGCAGGGCAGTGGTCTCCCCGAAGGGCTGAGTTGAGGACACAAGGGACGGTGCCGGTCACGATCCGGCTTTGGCTGCCAAGGCCACAGACGTCGATCGGCCCCTGTTCGAGGAGGCCTCCGGAATCCTCTCGCTCAGCTGCAGACAGGCTGGGAAACCACATGGTGAGCTTCCAGGTTCCATGCCGAGCCAGCCTGCACCGCTTCTGGACCCCAGGCGCGTGGTGTTGCCAGACGTTGGCATTGGGTCCCCATGGGGAGGGAGCCTTAGCTAGGGTTAGGGTTTGGTCCAGGGACGTCGCCAGGGCGGAATCGACTCCAGTCTCGTGATCTCCCTCGAGGGCTCAAGTGAGGGCCCATGCCAGAAGGCGGCTCACTTGCAGGGTTAGGGTTCGAGGCAGGCTTAGGTTGCGGTGGAGGGTCCCTGTTCGGGGTTCGGTTAGGGTTAGGGTTAGGTCCCAGGAGGCTCCAGGCGCCCAACCCACAGCAGGGCAGTGGTCTCCCCGAAGGCCTGAGTTGAGGGCACAAGGGAGGCTGCCGGTCAGGATCCGTCTTTGGCTGCCAGGGCCACACACGTGATTGGGCCCCTGGTCGAGGAGGCCTCCGCAATCCTCTCGGCAGCTGCAGCCGGGCCTGGGATCCGGCATGGTGAGCTTCCAGGTTCCATGCCGAGTCGGCCTGCACCTCTTCCCGACGCCAGGCGCGTGGTGTTGTCAGACGTTGGCATTGGGTCCTCTTGGGGAGAGAGCCTTAGCTAGGGTTAGGGTTCGGCCCAGGGACGTCGCCAGGGCCGAAGCGACTCCGGTCTCGTGATCTCCCTCGAGGGCTGAAGTGAGGGCCCATGCAGCAAGGCGGCTCAAGTGCAGGCTTAGGGTTCGAGGCCGGCTTAGGTTTCGGTGGAGGGTCCCAGTTCGGTGTAGGGTTAGGGTTAGGGTTAGGTCCCAGGAGGCTCCAGGCGCCGAACCCACAGCAGGGCAGTGGTCTCCCCGAAGGGCTGAGTTGAGGACACAAGGGACGGTGCCGGGCACGATCCGGCTTTGGCTGCCAAGGCCACAGACGTCGATCGGCCCCTGTTCGAGGAGGCCTCCGGAATCCTCTCGCTCAGCTGCAGACAGGCTGGGAAACCACATGGTGAGCTTCCAGGTTCCATGCCGAGTCGGCCTGCACCTCTTCCCGACGCCAGGCGCGTGGTGTTGTCAGACGTTGGCATTGGGTCCTCTTGGGGAGAGAGCCTTAGCTAGGGTTAGGGTTCGGCCCAGGGACGTCGCCAGGGCCGAAGCGACTCCGGTCTCGTGATCTCCCTCGAGGGCTGAAGTGAGGGCCCATGCAGCAAGGCGGCTCAAGTGCAGGCTTAGGGTTCGAGGCCGGCTTAGGTTTCGGTGGAGGGTCCCAGTTCGGTGTAGGGTTAGGGTTAGGGTTAGGTCCCAGGAGGCTCCAGGCGCCGAACCCACAGCAGGGCAGTGGTCTCCCCGAAGGGCTGAGTTGAGGACACAAGGGACGGTGCCGGTCACGATCCGGCTTTGGCTGCCAAGGCCACAGACGTCGATCGGCCCCTGTTCGAGGAGGCCTCCGGAATCCTCTCGCTCAGCTGCAGACAGGCTGGGAAACCACATGGTGAGCTTCCAGGTTCCATGCCGAGCCAGCCTGCACCGCTTCTGGACCCCAGGCGCGTGGTGTTGCCAGACGTTGGCATTGGGTCCCCATGGGGAGGGAGCCTTAGCTAGGGTTAGGGTTTGGTCCAGGGACGTCGCCAGGGCGGAATCGACTCCAGTCTCGTGATCTCCCTCGAGGGCTCAAGTGAGGGCCCATGCCAGAAGGCGGCTCACTTGCAGGGTTAGGGTTCGAGGCAGGCTTAGGTTGCGGTGGAGGGTCCCTGTTCGGGGTTCGGTTAGGGTTAGGGTTAGGTCCCAGGAGGCTCCAGGCGCCCAACCCACAGCAGGGCAGTGGTCTCCCCGAAGGCCTGAGTTGAGGGCACAAGGGAGGCTGCCGGTCAGGATCCGTCTTTGGCTGCCAGGGCCACACACGTGATTGGGCCCCTGGTCGAGGAGGCCTCCGCAATCCTCTCGGCAGCTGCAGCCGGGCCTGGGATCCGGCATGGTGAGCTTCCAGGTTCCATGCCGAGTCGGCCTGCACCTCTTCCCGACGCCAGGCGCGTGGTGTTGTCAGACGTTGGCATTGGGTCCTCTTGGGGAGAGAGCCTTAGCTAGGGTTAGGGTTCGGCCCAGGGACGTCGCCAGGGCCGAAGCGACTCCGGTCTCGTGATCTCCCTCGAGGGCTGAAGTGAGGGCCCATGCAGCAAGGCGGCTCAAGTGCAGGCTTAGGGTTCGAGGCCGGCTTAGGTTTCGGTGGAGGGTCCCAGTTCGGTGTAGGGTTAGGGTTAGGGTTAGGTCCCAGGAGGCTCCAGGCGCCGAACCCACAGCAGGGCAGTGGTCTCCCCGAAGGGCTGAGTTGAGGACACAAGGGACGGTGCCGGTCACGATCCGGCTTTGGCTGCCAAGGCCACAGACGTCGATCGGCCCCTGTTCGAGGAGGCCTCCGGAATCCTCTCGCTCAGCTGCAGACAGGCTGGGAAACCACATGGTGAGCTTCCAGGTTCCATGCCGAGCCAGCCTGCACCGCTTCTGGACCCCAGGCGCGTGGTGTTGCCAGACGTTGGCATTGGGTCCCCATGGGGAGGGAGCCTTAGCTAGGGTTAGGGTTTGGTCCAGGGACGTCGCCAGGGCGGAATCGACTCCAGTCTCGTGATCTCCCTCGAGGGCTCAAGTGAGGGCCCATGCCAGAAGGCGGCTCACTTGCAGGGTTAGGGTTCGAGGCAGGCTTAGGTTGCGGTGGAGGGTCCCTGTTCGGGGTACGGTTAGGGTTAGGGTTAGGTCCCAGGAGGCTCCAGGCGCCCAACCCACAGCAGGGCAGTGGTCTCCCCGAAGGCCTGAGTTGAGGGCACAAGGGAGGCTGCCGGTCAGGATCCGTCTTTGGCTGCCAGGGCCACACACGTGATTGGGCCCCTGGTCGAGGAGGCCTCCGGAATCCTCTCGGCAGCTGCAGCCGGGCCTGGGATCCGGCATGGTGAGCTTCCAGGTTCCATGCCGAGTCGGCCTGCACCTCTTCCCGACGCCAGGCGCGTGGTGTTGTCAGACGTTGGCATTGGGTCCTCTTGGGGAGAGAGCCTTAGCTAGGGTTAGGGTTCGGCCCAGGGACGTCGCCAGGGCCGAAGCGACTCCGGTCTCGTGATCTCCCTCGAGGGCTGAAGTGAGGGCCCATGCAGCAAGGCGGCTCAAGTGCAGGCTTAGGGTTCGAGGCCGGCTTAGGTTTCGGTGGAGGGTCCCAGTTCGGTGTAGGGTTAGGGTTAGGGTTAGGTCCCAGGAGGCTCCAGGCGCCGAACCCACAGCAGGGCAGTGGTCTCCCCGAAGGGCTGAGTTGAGGACACAAGGGACGGTGCCGGTCACGATCCGGCTTTGGCTGCCAAGGCCACAGACGTCGATCGGCCCCTGTTCGAGGAGGCCTCCGGAATCCTCTCGCTCAGCTGCAGACAGGCTGGGAAACCACATGGTGAGCTTCCAGGTTCCATGCCGAGCCAGCCTGCACCGCTTCTGGACCCCAGGCGCGTGGTGTTGCCAGACGTTGGCATTGGGTCCCCATGGGGAGGGAGCCTTAGCTAGGGTTAGGGTTTGGTCCAGGGACGTCGCCAGGGCGGAATCGACTCCAGTCTCGTGATCTCCCTCGAGGGCTCAAGTGAGGGCCCATGCCAGAAGGCGGCTCACTTGCAGGGTTAGGGTTCGAGGCAGGCTTAGGTTGCGGTGGAGGGTCCCTGTTCGGGGTTCGGTTAGGGTTAGGGTTAGGTCCCAGGAGGCTCCAGGCGCCCAACCCACAGCAGGGCAGTGGTCTCCCCGAAGGCCTGAGTTGAGGGCACAAGGGAGGCTGCCGGTCAGGATCCGTCTTTGGCTGCCAGGGCCACACACGTGATTGGGCCCCTGGTCGAGGAGGCCTCCGCAATCCTCTCGGCAGCTGCAGCCGGGCCTGGGATCCGGCATGGTGAGCTTCCAGGTTCCATGCCGAGTCGGCCTGCACCTCTTCCCGACGCCAGGCGCGTGGTGTTGTCAGACGTTGGCATTGGGTCCTCTTGGGGAGAGAGCCTTAGCTAGGGTTAGGGTTCGGCCCAGGGACGTCGCCAGGGCCGAAGCGACTCCGGTCTCGTGATCTCCCTCGAGGGCTGAAGTGAGGGCCCATGCAGCAAGGCGGCTCAAGTGCAGGCTTAGGGTTCGAGGCCGGCTTAGGTTTCGGTGGAGGGTCCCAGTTCGGTGTAGGGTTAGGGTTAGGGTTAGGTCCCAGGAGGCTCCAGGCGCCGAACCCACAGCAGGGCAGTGGTCTCCCCGAAGGGCTGAGTTGAGGACACAAGGGACGGTGCCGGGCACGATCCGGCTTTGGCTGCCAAGGCCACAGACGTCGATCGGCCCCTGTTCGAGGAGGCCTCCGGAATCCTCTCGCTCAGCTGCAGACAGGCTGGGAAACCACATGGTGAGCTTCCAGGTTCCATGCCGAGTCGGCCTGCACCTCTTCCCGACGCCAGGCGCGTGGTGTTGTCAGACGTTGGCATTGGGTCCTCTTGGGGAGAGAGCCTTAGCTAGGGTTAGGGTTCGGCCCAGGGACGTCGCCAGGGCCGAAGCGACTCCGGTCTCGTGATCTCCCTCGAGGGCTGAAGTGAGGGCCCATGCAGCAAGGCGGCTCAAGTGCAGGCTTAGGGTTCGAGGCCGGCTTAGGTTTCGGTGGAGGGTCCCAGTTCGGTGTAGGGTTAGGGTTAGGGTTAGGTCCCAGGAGGCTCCAGGCGCCGAACCCACAGCAGGGCAGTGGTCTCCCCGAAGGGCTGAGTTGAGGACACAAGGGACGGTGCCGGTCACGATCCGGCTTTGGCTGCCAAGGCCACAGACGTCGATCGGCCCCTGTTCGAGGAGGCCTCCGGAATCCTCTCGCTCAGCTGCAGACAGGCTGGGAAACCACATGGTGAGCTTCCAGGTTCCATGCCGAGCCAGCCTGCACCGCTTCTGGACCCCAGGCGCGTGGTGTTGCCAGACGTTGGCATTGGGTCCCCATGGGGAGGGAGCCTTAGCTAGGGTTAGGGTTTGGTCCAGGGACGTCGCCAGGGCGGAATCGACTCCAGTCTCGTGATCTCCCTCGAGGGCTCAAGTGAGGGCCCATGCCAGAAGGCGGCTCACTTGCAGGGTTAGGGTTCGAGGCAGGCTTAGGTTGCGGTGGAGGGTCCCTGTTCGGGGTTCGGTTAGGGTTAGGGTTAGGTCCCAGGAGGCTCCAGGCGCCCAACCCACAGCAGGGCAGTGGTCTCCCCGAAGGCCTGAGTTGAGGGCACAAGGGAGGCTGCCGGTCAGGATCCGTCTTTGGCTGCCAGGGCCACACACGTGATTGGGCCCCTGGTCGAGGAGGCCTCCGGAATCCTCTCGGCAGCTGCAGCCGGGCCTGGGATCCGGCATGGTGAGCTTCCAGGTTCCATGCCGAGTCGGCCTGCACCTCTTCCCGACGCCAGGCGCGTGGTGTTGTCAGACGTTGGCATTGGGTCCTCTTGGGGAGAGAGCCTTAGCTAGGGTTAGGGTTCGGCCCAGGGACGTCGCCAGGGCCGAAGCGACTCCGGTCTCGTGATCTCCCTCGAGGGCTGAAGTGAGGGCCCATGCAGCAAGGCGGCTCAAGTGCAGGCTTAGGGTTCGAGGCCGGCTTAGGTTTCGGTGGAGGGTCCCAGTTCGGTGTAGGGTTAGGGTTAGGGTTAGGTCCCAGGAGGCTCCAGGCGCCGAACCCACAGCAGGGCAGTGGTCTCCCCGAAGGGCTGAGTTGAGGACACAAGGGACGGTGCCGGTCACGATCCGGCTTTGGCTGCCAAGGCCACAGACGTCGATCGGCCCCTGTTCGAGGAGGCCTCCGGAATCCTCTCGCTCAGCTGCAGACAGGCTGGGAAACCACATGGTGAGCTTCCAGGTTCCATGCCGAGCCAGCCTGCACCGCTTCTGGACCCCAGGCGCGTGGTGTTGCCAGACGTTGGCATTGGGTCCCCATGGGGAGGGAGCCTTAGCTAGGGTTAGGGTTTGGCCCAGGGACGTCGCCAGGGCGGAATCGACTCCAGTCTCGTGATCTCCCTCGAGGGCTCAAGTGAGGGCCCATGCCAGAAGGCGGCTCACTTGCAGGGTTAGGGTTCGAGGCAGGCTTAGGTTGCGGTGGAGGGTCCCTGTTCGGGGTACGGTTAGGGTTAGGGTTAGGTCCCAGGAGGCTCCAGGCGCCCAACCCACAGCAGGGCAGTGGTCTCCCCGAAGGCCTGAGTTGAGGGCACAAGGGAGGCTGCCGGTCAGGATCCGTCTTTGGCTGCCAGGGCCACACACGTGATTGGGCCCCTGGTCGAGGAGGCCTCCGGAATCCTCTCGGCAGCTGCAGCCGGGCCTGGGATCCGGCATGGTGAGCTTCCAGGTTCCATGCCGAGTCGGCCTGCACCTCTTCCCGACGCCAGGCGCGTGGTGTTGTCAGACGTTGGCATTGGGTCCTCTTGGGGAGAGAGCCTTAGCTAGGGTTAGGGTTCGGCCCAGGGACGTCGCCAGGGCCGAAGCGACTCCGGTCTCGTGATCTCCCTCGAGGGCTGAAGTGAGGGCCCATGCAGCAAGGCGGCTCAAGTGCAGGCTTAGGGTTCGAGGCCGGCTTAGGTTTCGGTGGAGGGTCCCAGTTCGGTGTAGGGTTAGGGTTAGGGTTAGGTCCCAGGAGGCTCCAGGCGCCGAACCCACAGCAGGGCAGTGGTCTCCCCGAAGGGCTGAGTTGAGGACACAAGGGACGGTGCCGGTCACGATCCGGCTTTGGCTGCCAAGGCCACAGACGTCGATCGGCCCCTGTTCGAGGAGGCCTCCGGAATCCTCTCGCTCAGCTGCAGACAGGCTGGGAAACCACATGGTGAGCTTCCAGGTTCCATGCCGAGCCAGCCTGCACCGCTTCTGGACCCCAGGCGCGTGGTGTTGCCAGACGTTGGCATTGGGTCCCCATGGGGAGGGAGCCTTAGCTAGGGTTAGGGTTTGGTCCAGGGACGTCGCCAGGGCGGAATCGACTCCAGTCTCGTGATCTCCCTCGAGGGCTCAAGTGAGGGCCCATGCCAGAAGGCGGCTCACTTGCAGGGTTAGGGTTCGAGGCAGGCTTAGGTTGCGGTGGAGGGTCCCTGTTCGGGGTTCGGTTAGGGTTAGGGTTAGGTCCCAGGAGGCTCCAGGCGCCCAACCCACAGCAGGGCAGTGGTCTCCCCGAAGGCCTGAGTTGAGGGCACAAGGGAGGCTGCCGGTCAGGATCCGTCTTTGGCTGCCAGGGCCACACACGTGATTGGGCCCCTGGTCGAGGAGGCCTCCGCAATCCTCTCGGCAGCTGCAGCCGGGCCTGGGATCCGGCATGGTGAGCTTCCAGGTTCCATGCCGAGTCGGCCTGCACCTCTTCCCGACGCCAGGCGCGTGGTGTTGTCAGACGTTGGCATTGGGTCCTCTTGGGGAGAGAGCCTTAGCTAGGGTTAGGGTTCGGCCCAGGGACGTCGCCAGGGCCGAAGCGACTCCGGTCTCGTGATCTCCCTCGAGGGCTGAAGTGAGGGCCCATGCAGCAAGGCGGCTCAAGTGCAGGCTTAGGGTTCGAGGCCGGCTTAGGTTTCGGTGGAGGGTCCCAGTTCGGTGTAGGGTTAGGGTTAGGGTTAGGTCCCAGGAGGCTCCAGGCGCCGAACCCACAGCAGGGCAGTGGTCTCCCCGAAGGGCTGAGTTGAGGACACAAGGGACGGTGCCGGTCACGATCCGGCTTTGGCTGCCAAGGCCACAGACGTCGATCGGCCCCTGTTCGAGGAGGCCTCCGGAATCCTCTCGCTCAGCTGCAGACAGGCTGGGAAACCACATGGTGAGCTTCCAGGTTCCATGCCGAGCCAGCCTGCACCGCTTCTGGACCCCAGGCGCGTGGTGTTGCCAGACGTTGGCATTGGGTCCCCATGGGGAGGGAGCCTTAGCTAGGGTTAGGGTTTGGTCCAGGGACGTCGCCAGGGCGGAATCGACTCCAGTCTCGTGATCTCCCTCGAGGGCTCAAGTGAGGGCCCATGCCAGAAGGCGGCTCACTTGCAGGGTTAGGGTTCGAGGCAGGCTTAGGTTGCGGTGGAGGGTCCCTGTTCGGGGTTCGGTTAGGGTTAGGGTTAGGTCCCAGGAGGCTCCAGGCGCCCAACCCACAGCAGGGCAGTGGTCTCCCCGAAGGCCTGAGTTGAGGGCACAAGGGAGGCTGCCGGTCAGGATCCGTCTTTGGCTGCCAGGGCCACACACGTGATTGGGCCCCTGGTCGAGGAGGCCTCCGCAATCCTCTCGGCAGCTGCAGCCGGGCCTGGGATCCGGCATGGTGAGCTTCCAGGTTCCATGCCGAGTCGGCCTGCACCTCTTCCCGACGCCAGGCGCGTGGTGTTGTCAGACGTTGGCATTGGGTCCTCTTGGGGAGAGAGCCTTAGCTAGGGTTAGGGTTCGGCCCAGGGACGTCGCCAGGGCCGAAGCGACTCCGGTCTCGTGATCTCCCTCGAGGGCTGAAGTGAGGGCCCATGCAGCAAGGCGGCTCAAGTGCAGGCTTAGGGTTCGAGGCCGGCTTAGGTTTCGGTGGAGGGTCCCAGTTCGGTGTAGGGTTAGGGTTAGGGTTAGGTCCCAGGAGGCTCCAGGCGCCGAACCCACAGCAGGGCAGTGGTCTCCCCGAAGGGCTGAGTTGAGGACACAAGGGACGGTGCCGGTCACGATCCGGCTTTGGCTGCCAAGGCCACAGACGTCGATCGGCCCCTGTTCGAGGAGGCCTCCGGAATCCTCTCGCTCAGCTGCAGACAGGCTGGGAAACCACATGGTGAGCTTCCAGGTTCCATGCCGAGCCAGCCTGCACCGCTTCTGGACCCCAGGCGCGTGGTGTTGCCAGACGTTGGCATTGGGTCCCCATGGGGAGGGAGCCTTAGCTAGGGTTAGGGTTTGGTCCAGGGACGTCGCCAGGGCGGAATCGACTCCAGTCTCGTGATCTCCCTCGAGGGCTCAAGTGAGGGCCCATGCCAGAAGGCGGCTCACTTGCAGGGTTAGGGTTCGAGGCAGGCTTAGGTTGCGGTGGAGGGTCCCTGTTCGGGGTACGGTTAGGGTTAGGGTTAGGTCCCAGGAGGCTCCAGGCGCCCAACCCACAGCAGGGCAGTGGTCTCCCCGAAGGCCTGAGTTGAGGGCACAAGGGAGGCTGCCGGTCAGGATCCGTCTTTGGCTGCCAGGGCCACACACGTGATTGGGCCCCTCGTCGAGGAGGCCTCCGGAATCCTCTCGGCAGCTGCAGCCGGGCCTGGGATCCGGCATGGTGAGCTTCCAGGTTCCATGCCGAGTCGGCCTGCACCTCTTCCCGACGCCAGGCGCGTGGTGTTGTCAGACGTTGGCATTGGGTCCTCTTGGGGAGAGAGCCTTAGCTAGGGTTAGGGTTCGGTCCAGGGACGTCGCCAGGGCCGAAGCGACTCCGGTCTCGTGATCTCCCTCGAGGGCTGAAGTGAGGGCCCATGCAGCAAGGCGGCTCAAGTGCAGGCTTAGGGTTCGAGGCCGGCTTAGGTTTCGGTGGAGGGTCCCAGTTCGGTGTAGGGTTAGGGTTAGGGTTAGGTCCCAGGAGGCTCCAGGCGCCGAACCCACAGCAGGGCAGTGGTCTCCCCGAAGGGCTGAGTTGAGGACACAAGGGACGGTGCCGGTCACGATCCGGCTTTGGCTGCCAAGGCCACAGACGTCGATCGGCCCCTGTTCGAGGAGGCCTCCGGAATCCTCTCGTCAGCTGCAGACAGGCTGGGAAACCACATGGTGAGCTTCCAGGTTCCATGCCGAGCCAGCCTGCACCGCTTCTGGACCCCAGGCGCGTGGTGTTGCCAGACGTTGGCATTGGGTCCCCATGGGGAGGGAGCCTTAGCTAGGGTTAGGGTTTGGTCCAGGGACGTCGCCAGGGCGGAATCGACTCCAGTCTCGTGATCTCCCTCGAGGGCTCAAGTGAGGGCCCATGCCAGAAGGCGGCTCACTTGCAGGGTTAGGGTTCGAGGCAGGCTTAGGTTGCGGTGGAGGGTCCCTGTTCGGGGTTCGGTTAGGGTTAGGGTTAGGTCCCAGGAGGCTCCAGGCGCCCAACCCACAGCAGGGCAGTGGTCTCCCCGAAGGCCTGAGTTGAGGGCACAAGGGAGGCTGCCGGTCAGGATCCGTCTTTGGCTGCCAGGGCCACACACGTGATTGGGCCCCTGGTCGAGGAGGCCTCCGCAATCCTCTCGGCAGCTGCAGCCGGGCCTGGGATCCGGCATGGTGAGCTTCCAGGTTCCATGCCGAGTCGGCCTGCACCTCTTCCCGACGCCAGGCGCGTGGTGTTGTCAGACGTTGGCATTGGGTCCTCTTGGGGAGAGAGCCTTAGCTAGGGTTAGGGTTCGGCCCAGGGACGTCGCCAGGGCCGAAGCGACTCCGGTCTCGTGATCTCCCTCGAGGGCTGAAGTGAGGGCCCATGCAGCAAGGCGGCTCAAGTGCAGGCTTAGGGTTCGAGGCCGGCTTAGGTTTCGGTGGAGGGTCCCAGTTCGGTGTAGGGTTAGGGTTAGGGTTAGGTCCCAGGAGGCTCCAGGCGCCGAACCCACAGCAGGGCAGTGGTCTCCCCGAAGGGCTGAGTTGAGGACACAAGGGACGGTGCCGGTCACGATCCGGCTTTGGCTGCCAAGGCCACAGACGTCGATCGGCCCCTGTTCGAGGAGGCCTCCGGAATCCTCTCGCTCAGCTGCAGACAGGCTGGGAAACCACATGGTGAGCTTCCAGGTTCCATGCCGAGCCAGCCTGCACCGCTTCTGGACCCCAGGCGCGTGGTGTTGCCAGACGTTGGCATTGGGTCCCCATGGGGAGGGAGCCTTAGCTAGGGTTAGGGTTTGGTCCAGGGACGTCGCCAGGGCGGAATCGACTCCAGTCTCGTGATCTCCCTCGAGGGCTCAAGTGAGGGCCCATGCCAGAAGGCGGCTCACTTGCAGGGTTAGGGTTCGAGGCAGGCTTAGGTTGCGGTGGAGGGTCCCTGTTCGGGGTACGGTTAGGGTTAGGGTTAGGTCCCAGGAGGCTCCAGGCGCCCAACCCACAGCAGGGCAGTGGTCTCCCCGAAGGCCTGAGTTGAGGGGACAAGGGAGGCTGCCGGTCAGGATCCGTCTTTGGCTGCCAGGGCCACACACGTGATTGGGCCCTGGTCGAGGAGGCCTCCGGAATCCTCTCGGCAGCTGCAGCCGGGCCTGGGATCCGGCATGGTGAGCTTCCAGGTTCCATGCCGAGTCGGCCTGCACCTCTTCCCGACGCCAGGCGCGTGGTGTTGTCAGACGTTGGCATTGGGTCGTCTTGGGGAGAGAGCCTTAGCTAGGGTTAGGGTTCGGTCCAGGGACGTCGCCAGGGCCGAAGCGACTCCGGTCTCGTGATCTCCCTCGAGGGCTGAAGTGAGGGCCCATGCAGCAAGGCGGCTCAAGTGCAGGCTTAGGGTTCGAGGCCGGCTTAGGTTTCGGTGGAGGGTCCCAGTTCGGTGTAGGGTTAGGGATAGGGTTAGGTCCCAGGAGGCTCCAGGCGCCGAACCCACAGCAGGGCAGTGGTCTCCCCGAAGGGCTGAGTTGAGGACACAAGGGACGGTGCCGGTCACGATCCGGCTTTGGCTGCCAAGGCCACAGACGTCGATCGGCCCCTGTTCGAGGAGGCCTCCGGAATCCTCTCGCTCAGCTGCAGACAGGCTGGGAAACCACATGGTGAGCTTCCAGGTTCCATGCCGAGCCAGCCTGCACCGCTTCTGGACCCCAGGCGCGTGGTGTTGCCAGACGTTGGCATTGGGTCCCCATGGGGAGGGAGCCTTAGCTAGGGTTAGGGTTTGGCCCAGGGACGTCGCCAGGGCGGAATCGACTCCAGGCTCGTGATCTCCCTCGAGGGCTCAAGTGAGGGCCCATGCCAGAAGGCGGCTCACTTGCAGGGTTAGGGTTCGAGGCAGGCTTAGGTTGCGGTGGAGGGTCCCTGTTCGGGGTACGGTTAGGGTTAGGGTTAGGTCCCAGGAGGCTCCAGGCGCCCAACCCACAGCAGGGCAGTGGTCTCCCCGAAGGCCTGAGTTGAGGGCACAAGGGAGGCTGCCGGTCAGGATCCGTCTTTGGCTGCCAGGGCCACACACGTGATTGGGCCCCTCGTCGAGGAGGCCTCCGGAATCCTCTCGGCAGCTGCAGCCGGGCCTGGGATCCGGCATGGTGAGCTTCCAGGTTCCATGCCGAGTCGGCCTGCACCTCTTCCCGACGCCAGGCGCGTGGTGTTGTCAGACGTTGGCATTGGGTCCTCTTGGGGAGAGAGCCTTAGCTAGGGTTAGGGTTCGGTCCAGGGACGTCGCCAGGGCCGAAGCGACTCCGGTCTCGTGATCTCCGTCGAGGGCTGAAGTGAGGGCCCATGCAGCAAGGCGGCTCAAGTGCAGGCTTAGGGTTCGAGGCCGGCTTAGGTTTCGGTGGAGGGTCCCAGTTCGGTGTAGGGTTAGGGTTAGGGTTAGGTCCCAGGAGGTTCCAGGCGCCGAACCCACAGCAGGGCAGTGGTCTCCCCGAAGGGCTGAGTTGAGGACACAAGGGACGGTGCCGGTCACGATCCGGCTTTGGCTGCCAAGGCCACAGACGTCGATCGGCCCCTGTTCGAGGAGGCCTCCGGAATCCTCTCGCTCAGCTGCAGACAGGCTGGGAAACCACATGGTGAGCTTCCAGGTTCCATGCCGAGCCAGCCTGCACCGCTTCTGGACCCCAGGCGCGTGGTGTTGCCAGACGTTGGCATTGGGTCCCCATGGGGAGGGAGCCTTAGCTAGGGTTAGGGTTTGGTCCAGGGACGTCGCCAGGGCGGAATCGACTCCAGTCTCGTGATCTCCCTCGAGGGCTCAAGTGAGGGCCCATGCCAGAAGGCGGCTCACTTGCAGGGTTAGGGTTCGAGGCAGGCTTAGGTTGCGGTGGAGGGTCCCTGTTCGGGGTTCGGTTAGGGTTAGGGTTAGGTCCCAGGAGGCTCCAGGCGCCCAACCCACAGCAGGGCAGTGGTCTCCCCGAAGGCCTGAGTTGAGGGCACAAGGGAGGCTGCCGGTCAGGATCCGTCTTTGGCTGCCAGGGCCACACACGTGATTGGGCCCCTGGTCGAGGAGGCCTCCGCAATCCTCTCGGCAGCTGCAGCCGGGCCTGGGATCCGGCATGGTGAGCTTCCAGGTTCCATGCCGAGTCGGCCTGCACCTCTTCCCGACGCCAGGCGCGTGGTGTTGTCAGACGTTGGCATTGGGTCCTCTTGGGGAGAGAGCCTTAGCTAGGGTTAGGGTTCGGCCCAGGGACGTCGCCAGGGCCGAAGCGACTCCGGTCTCGTGATCTCCCTCGAGGGCTGAAGTGAGGGCCCATGCAGCAAGGCGGCTCAAGTGCAGGCTTAGGGTTCGAGGCCGGCTTAGGTTTCGGTGGAGGGTCCCAGTTTGGTGTAGGGTTAGGGTTAGGGTTAGGTCCCAGGAGGCTCCAGGCGCCGAACCCACAGCAGGGCAGTGGTCTCCCCGAAGGGCTGAGTTGAGGACACAAGGGACGGTGCCGGTCACGATCCGGCTTTGGCTGCCAAGGCCACAGACGTCGATCGGCCCCTGTTCGAGGAGGCCTCCGGAATCCTCTCGCTCAGCTGCAGACAGGCTGGGAAACCACATGGTGAGCTTCCAGGTTCCATGCCGAGCCAGCCTGCACCGCTTCTGGACCCCAGGCGCGTGGTGTTGCCAGACGTTGGCATTGGGTCCCCATGGGGAGGGAGCCTTAGCTAGGGTTAGGGTTTGGTCCAGGGACGTCGCCAGGGCGGAATCGACTCCAGTCTCGTGATCTCCCTCGAGGGCTCAAGTGAGGGCCCATGCCAGAAGGCGGCTCACTTGCAGGGTTAGGGTTCGAGGCAGGCTTAGGTTGCGGTGGAGGGTCCCTGTTCGGGGTTCGGTTAGGGTTAGGGTTAGGTCCCAGGAGGCTCCAGGCGCCCAACCCACAGCAGGGCAGTGGTCTCCCCGAAGGCCTGAGTTGAGGGCACAAGGGAGGCTGCCGGTCAGGATCCGTCTTTGGCTGCCAGGGCCACACACGTGATTGGGCCCCTCGTCGAGGAGGCCTCCGGAATCCTCTCGGCAGCTGCAGCCGGGCCTGGGATCCGGCATGGTGAGCTTCCAGGTTCCATGCCGAGTCGGCCTGCACCTCTTCCCGACGCCAGGCGCGTGGTGTTGTCAGACGTTGGCATTGGGTCCTCTTGGGGGGAGAGCCTTAGCTAGGGTTAGGGTTCGGTCCAGGGACGTCGCCAGGGCCGAAGCGACTCCGGTCTCGTGATCTCCCTCGAGGGCTGAAGTGAGGGCCCATGCAGAAAGGCGGCTCAAGTGCAGGCTTAGGGTTCGAGGCCGGCTTAGGTTTCGGTGGAGGGTCCCAGTTCGGTGTAGGGTTAGGGTTAGGGTTAGGTCCCAGGAGGCTCCAGGCGCCGAACCCACAGCAGGGCAGTGGTCTCCCCGAAGGGCTGAGTTGAGGACACAAGGGACGGTGCCGGTCACGATCCGGCTTTGGCTGCCAAGGCCACAGACGTCGATCGGCCCCTGTTCGAGGAGGCCTCCGGAATCCTCTCGCTCAGCTGCAGACAGGCTGGGAAACCACATGGTGAGCTTCCAGGTTCCATGCCGAGCCAGCCTGCACCACTTCTGGACCCCAGGCGCGTGGTGTTGCCAGACGTTGGCATTGGGTCCCCATGGGGAGGGAGCCTTAGCTAGGGTTAGGGTTTGGTCCAGGGACGTCGCCAGGGCGGAATCGACTGCAGTCTCGTGATCTCCCTCGAGGGCTCAAGTGAGGGCCCATGCCAGAAGGCGGCTCACTTGCAGGGTTAGGGTTCGAGGCAGGCTTAGGTTGCGGTGGAGGGTCCCTGTTCGGGGTTCGGTTAGGGTTAGGGTTAGGTCCCAGGAGGCTCCAGGCGCCCAACCCACAGCAGGGCAGTGGTCTCCCCGAAGGCCTGAGTTGAGGGCACAAGGGAGGCTGCCGGTCAGGATCCGTCTTTGGCTGCCAGGGCCACACACGTGATTGGGCCCCTCGTCGAGGAGGCCTCCGGAATCCTCTCGGCAGCTGCAGCCGGGCCTGGGATCCGGCATGGTGAGCTTCCAGGTTCCATGCCGAGTCGGCCTGCACCTCTTCCCGACGCCAGGCGCGTGGTGTTGTCAGACGTTGGCATTGGGTCGTCTTGGGGAGAGAGCCTTAGCTAGGGTTAGGGTTCGGTCCAGGGACGTCGCCAGGGCCGAAGCGACTCCGGTCTCGTGATCTCCCTCGAGGGCTGAAGTGAGGGCCCATGCAGAAAGGCGGCTCAAGTGCAGGCTTAGGGTTCGAGGCCGGCTTAGGTTTCGGTGGAGGGTCCCAGTTCGGTGTAGGGTTAGGGTTAGGGTTAGGTCCCAGGAGGCTCCAGGCGCCGAACCCACAGCAGGGCAGTGGTCTCCCCGAAGGGCTGAGTTGAGGACACAAGGGACGGTGCCGGTCACGATCCGGCTTTGGCTGCCAAGGCCACAGACGTCGATCGGCCCCTGTTCGAGGAGGCCTCCGGAATCCACTCGCTCAGCTGCAGACAGGCTGGGAAACCACATGGTGAGCTTCCAGGTTCCATGCCGAGCCAGCCTGCACCGCTTCTGGACCCCAGGCGCGTGGTGTTGCCAGACGTTGGCATTGGGTCCCCATGGGGAGGGAGCCTTAGCTAGGGTTAGGGTTTGGTCCAGGGACGTCGCCAGGGCGGAATCGACTCCAGTCTCGTGATCTCCCTCGAGGGCTCAAGTGAGGGCCCATGCCAGAAGGCGGCTCACTTGCAGGGTTAGGGTTCGAGGCAGGCTTAGGTTGCGGTGGAGGGTCCCTGTTCGGGGTACGGTTAGGGTTAGGGTTAGGTCCCAGGAGGCTCCAGGCGCCCAACCCACAGCAGGGCAGTGGTCTCCCCGAAGGCCTGAGTTGAGGGCACAAGGGAGGCTGCCGGTCAGGATCCGTCTTTGGCTGCCAGGGCCACACACGTGATTGGGCCCCTGGTCGAGGAGGCCTCCGGAATCCTCTCGGCAGCTGCAGCCGGGCCTGGGATCCGGCATGGTGAGCTTCCAGGTTCCATGCCGAGTCGGCCTGCACCTCTTCCCGACGCCAGGCGCGTGGTGTTGTCAGACGTTGGCATTGGGTCCTCTTGGGGAGAGAGCCTTAGCTAGGGTTAGGGTTCGGTCCAGGGACGTCGCCAGGGCCGAAGCGACTCCGGTCTCGTGATCTCCCTCGAGGGCTGAAGTGAGGGCCCATGCAGCAAGGCGGCTCAAGTGCAGGCTTAGGGTTCGAGGCCGGCTTAGGTTTCGGTGGAGGGTCCCAGTTCGGTGTAGGGTTAGGGTTAGGGTTAGGTCCCAGGAGGCTCCAGGCGCCGAACCCACAGCAGGGCAGTGGTCTCCCCGAAGGGCTGAGTTGAGGACACAAGGGACGGTGCCGGTCACGATCCGGCTTTGGCTGCCAAGGCCACAGACGTCGATCGGCCCCTGTTCGAGGAGGCCTCCGGAATCCTCTCGCTCAGCTGCAGACAGGCTGGGAAACCACATGGTGAGCTTCCAGGTTCCATGCCGAGCCAGCCTGCACCGCTTCTGGACCCCAGGCGCGTGGTGTTGCCAGACGTTGGCATTGGGTCCCCATGGGGAGGGAGCCTTAGCTAGGGTTAGGGTTTGGTCCAGGGACGTCGCCAGGGCGGAATCGACTCCAGTCTCGTGATCTCCCTCGAGGGCTCAAGTGAGGGCCCATGCCAGAAGGCGGCTCACTTGCAGGGTTAGGGTTCGAGGCAGGCTTAGGTTGCGGTGGAGGGTCCCTGTTCGGGGTTCGGTTAGGGTTAGGGTTAGGTCCCAGGAGGCTCCAGGCGCCCAACCCACAGCAGGGCAGTGGTCTCCCCGAAGGCCTGAGTTGAGGGCACAAGGGAGGCTGCCGGTCAGGATCCGTCTTTGGCTGCCAGGGCCACACACGTGATTGGGACCCTCGTCGAGGAGGCCTCCGGAATCCTCTCGGCAGCTGCAGCCGGGCCTGGGATCCGGCATGGTGAGCTTCCAGGTTCCATGCCGAGTCGGCCTGCACCTCTTCCCGACGCCAGGCGCGTGGTGTTGTCAGACGTTGGCATTGGGTCGTCTTGGGGAGAGAGCCTTAGCTAGGGTTAGGGTTCGGTCCAGGGACGTCGCCAGGGCCGAAGCGACTCCGGTCTCGTGATCTCCCTCGAGGGCTGAAGTGAGGGCCCATGCAGAAAGGCGGCTCAAGTGCAGGCTTAGGGTTCGAGGCCGGCTTAGGTTTCGGTGGAGGGTCCCAGTTCGGTGTAGGGTTAGGGTTAGGGTTAGGTCCCAGGAGGCTCCAGGCGCCGAACCCACAGCAGGGCAGTGGTCTCCCCGAAGGGCTGAGTTGAGGACACAAGGGACGGTGCCGGTCACGATCCGGCTTTGGCTGCCAAGGCCACAGACGTCGATCGGCCCCTGTTCGAGGAGGCCTCCAGCATCCACTCGCTCAGCTGCAGACAGGCTGGGAAACCACATGGTGAGCTTCCAGGTTCCATGCCGAGCCAGCCTGCACCGCTTCTGGACCCCAGGCGCGTGGTGTTGCCAGACGTTGGCATTGGGTCCCCATGGGGAGGGAGCCTTAGCTAGGGTTAGGGTTTGGTCCAGGGACGTCGCCAGGGCGGAATCGACTCCAGTCTCGTGATCTCCCTCGAGGGCTCAAGTGAGGGCCCATGCCAGAAGGCGGCTCACTTGCAGGGTTAGGGTTCGAGGCAGGCTTAGGTTGCGGTGGAGGGTCCCTGTTCGGGGTACGGTTAGGGTTAGGGTTAGGTCCCAGGAGGCTCCAGGCGCCCAACCCACAGCAGGGCAGTGGTCTCCCCGAAGGCCTGAGTTGAGGGCACAAGGGAGGCTGCCGGTCAGGATCCGTCTTTGGCTGCCAGGGCCACACACGTGATTGGGCCCCTCGTCGAGGAGGCCTCCGGAATCCTCTCGGCAGCTGCAGCCGGGCCTGGGATCCGGCATGGTGAGCTTCCAGGTTCCATGCCGAGTCGGCCTGCACCTCTTCCCGACGCCAGGCGCGTGGTGTTGTCAGACGTTGGCATTGGGTCGTCTTGGGGAGAGAGCCTTAGCTAGGGTTAGGGTTCGGTCCAGGGACGTCGCCAGGGCCGAAGCGACTCCGGTCTCGTGATCTCCCTCGAGGGCTGAAGTGAGGGCCCATGCAGAAAGGCGGCTCAAGTGCAGGCTTAGGGTTCGAGGCCGGCTTAGGTTTCGGTGGAGGGTCCCAGTTCGGTGTAGGGTTAGGGTTAGGGTTAGGTCCCAGGAGGCTCCAGGCGCCGAACCCACAGCAGGGCAGTGGTCTCCCCGAAGGGCTGAGTTGAGGACACAAGGGACGGTGCCGGTCACGATCCGGCTTTGGCTGCCAAGGCCACAGACGTCGATCGGCCCCTGTTCGAGGAGGCCTCCGGAATCCTCTCGCTCAGCTGCAGACAGGCTGGGAAACCACATGGTGAGCTTCCAGGTTCCATGCCGAGCCAGCCTGCACCACTTCTGGACCCCAGGCGCGTGGTGTTGCCAGACGTTGGCATTGGGTCCCCATGGGGAGGGAGCCTTAGCTAGGGTTAGGGTTTGGTCCAGGGACGTCGCCAGGGCGGAATCGACTCCAGTCTCGTGATCTCCCTCGAGGGCTCAAGTGAGGGCCCATGCCAGAAGGCGGCTCACTTGCAGGGTTAGGGTTCGAGGCAGGCTTAGGTTGCGGTGGAGGGTCCCTGTTCGGGGTTCGGTTAGGGTTAGGGTTAGGTCCCAGGAGGCTCCAGGCGCCCAACCCACAGCAGGGCAGTGGTCTCCCCGAAGGCCTGAGTTGAGGGCACAAGGGAGGCTGCCGGTCAGGATCCGTCTTTGGCTGCCAGGGCCACACACGTGATTGGGCCCCTCGTCGAGGAGGCCTCCGGAATCCTCTCAGCAGCTGCAGCCGGGCCTGGGATCCGGCATGGTGAGCTTCCAGGTTCCATGCCGAGTCGGCCTGCACCTCTTCCCGACGCCAGGCGCGTGGTGTTGTCAGACGTTGGCATTGGGTCCTCTTGGGGGGAGAGCCTTAGCTAGGGTTAGGGTTCGGTCCAGGGACGTCGCCAGGGCCGAAGCGACTCCGGTCTCGTGATCTCCCTCGAGGGCTGAAGTGAGGGCCCATGCAGAAAGGCGGCTCAAGTGCAGGCTTAGGGTTCGAGGCCGGCTTAGGTTTCGGTGGAGGGTCCCAGTTCGGTGTAGGGTTAGGGTTAGGGTTAGGTCCCAGGAGGCTCCAGGCGCCGAACCCACAGCAGGGCAGTGGTCTCCCCGAAGGGCTGAGTTGAGGACACAAGGGACGGTGCCGGTCACGATCCGGCTTTGGCTGCCAAGGCCACAGACGTCGATCGGCCCCTGTTCGAGGAGGCCTCCGGAATCCTCTCGCTCAGCTGCAGACAGGCTGGGAAACCACATGGTGAGCTTCCAGGTTCCATGCCGAGCCAGCCTGCACCGCTTCTGGACCCCAGGCGCGTGGTGTTGCCAGACGTTGGCATTGGGTCCCCATGGGGAGGGAGCCTTAGCTAGGGTTAGGGTTTGGTCCAGGGACGTCGCCAGGGCGGAATCGACTCCAGGCTCGTGATCTCCCTCGAGGGCTCAAGTGAGGGCCCATGCCAGAAGGCGGCTCACTTGCAGGGTTAGGGTTCGAGGCAGGCTTAGGTTGCGGTGGAGGGTCCCTGTTCGGGGTTCGGTTAGGGTTAGGGTTAGGTCCCAGGAGGCTCCAGGCGCCCAACCCACAGCAGGGCAGTGGTCTCCCCGAAGGCCTGAGTTGAGGGCACAAGGGAGGCTGCCGGTCAGGATCCGTCTTTGGCTGCCAGGGCCACACACGTGATTGGGCCCCTCGTCGAGGAGGCCTCCGGAATCCTTCGGCAGCTGCAGCCGGGCCTGGGATCCGGCATGGTGAGCTTCCAGGTTCCATGCCGAGTCGGCCTGCACCTCTTCCCGACGCCAGGCGCGTGGTGTTGTCAGACGTTGGCACTGGGTCCTCTTGGGGAGAGAGCCTTAGCTAGGGTTAGGGTTCGGTCCAGGGACGTCGCCAGGGCCGAAGCGACTCCGGTCTCGTGATCTCCCTCGAGGGCTGAAGTGAGGGCCCATGCAGCAAGGCGGCTCAAGTGCAGGCTTAGGGTTCGAGGCCGGCTTAGGTTTCGGTGGAGGGTCCCAGTTCGGTGTAGGGTTAGGGTTAGGGTTAGGTCCCAGGAGGCTCCAGGCGCCGAACCCACAGCAGGGCAGTGGTCTCCCCGAAGGGCTGAGTTGAGGACACAAGGGACGGTGCCGGTCACGATCCGGCTTTGGCTGCCAAGGCCACAGACGTCGATCGGCCCCTGTTCGAGGAGGCCTCCGGAATCCTCTCGCTCAGCTGCAGACAGGCTGGGAAACCACATGGTGAGCTTCCAGGTTCCATGCCGAGCCAGCCTGCACCGCTTCTGGACCCCAGGCGCGTGGTGTTGCCAGACGTTGGCATTGGGTCCCCATGGGGAGGGAGCCTTAGCTAGGGTTAGGGTTTGGCCCAGGGACGTCGCCAGGGCGGAATCGACTCCAGGCTCGTGATCTCCCTCGAGGGCTCAAGTGAGGGCCCATGCCAGAAGGCGGCTCACTTGCAGGGTTAGGGTTCGAGGCAGGCTTAGGTTGCGGTGGAGGGTCCCTGTTCGGGGTACGGTTAGGGTTAGGGTTAGGTCCCAGGAGGCTCCAGGCGCCCAACCCACAGCAGGGCAGTGGTCTCCCCGAAGGCCTGAGTTGAGGGCACAAGGGAGGCTGCCGGTCAGGATCCGTCTTTGGCTGCCAGGGCCACACACGTGATTGGGCCCCTGGTCGAGGAGGCCTCCGGAATCCTCTCGGCAGCTGCAGCCGGGCCTGGGATCCGGCATGGTGAGCTTCCAGGTTCCATGCCTAGTCGGCCTGCACCTCTTCCCGACGCCAGGCGCGTGGTGTTGTCAGACGTTGGCACTTGGTCCTCTTGGGGAGAGAGCCTTAGCTAGGGTTAGGGTTCGGTCCAGGGACGTCGCCAGGACCTAAGCGACTCCGGTCTCGTGATCTCCTTCGAGGGCTGAAGTGAGGGCCCATGCAGCAAGGCGGCTCAAGTGCAGGCTTAGGGTTCGAGGCCGGCTTAGGTTTCGGTGGAGGGTCCCAGTTCGGTGTAGGGTTAGGGTTAGGGTTAGGTCCCAGGAGGCTCCAGGCGCCGAACCCACAGCAGGGCAGTGGTCTCCCCGAAGGGCTGAGTTGAGGACACAAGGGACGGTGCCGGTCACGATCCGGCTTTGGCTGCCAAGGCCACAGACGTCGATCGGCCCCTGTTCGAGGAGGCCTCCGGAATCCTCTCGCTCAGCTGCAGACAGGCTGGGAAACCACATGGTGAGCTTCCAGGTTCCATGCCGAGCCAGCCTGCACCGCTTCTGGACCCCAGGCGCGTGGTGTTGCCAGACGTTGGCATTGGGTCCCCATGGGGAGGGAGCCTTAGCTAGGGTTAGGGTTTGGCCCAGGGACGTCGCCAGGGCGGAATCGACTCCAGTCTCGTGATCTCCCTCGAGGGCTCAAGTGAGGGCCCATGCCAGAAGGCGGCTCACTTGCAGGGTTAGGGTTCGAGGCAGGCTTAGGTTGCGGTGGAGGGTCCCTGTTCGGGGTACGGTTAGGGTTAGGGTTAGGTCCCAGGAGGCTCCAGGCGCCCAACCCACAGCAGGGCAGTGGTCTCCCCGAAGGCCTGAGTTGAGGGCACAAGGGAGGCTGCCGGTCAGGATCCGTCTTTGGCTGCCAGGGCCACACACGTGATTGGGCCCCTGGTCGAGGAGGCCTCCGCAATCCTCTCGGCAGCTGCAGCCGGGCCTGGGATCCGGCATGGTGAGCTTCCAGGTTCCATGCCGAGTCGGCCTGCACCTCTTCCCGACGCCAGGCGCGTGGTGTTGTCAGACGTTGGCATTGGGTCCTCTTGGTGAGAGAGCCTTAGCTAGGGTTAGGGTTCGGTCCAGGGACGTCGCCAGGGCCGAAGCGACTCCGGTCTCGTGATCTCCCTCGAGGGCTGAAGTGAGGGCCCATGCAGCAAGGCGGCTCAAGTGCAGGCTTAGGGTTCGAGGCCGGCTTAGGTTTCGGTGGAGGGTCCCAGTTCGGTGTAGGGTTAGGGTTAGGGTTAGGTCCCAGGAGGCTCCAGGCGCCGAACCCACAGCAGGGCAGTGGTCTCCCCGAAGGGCTGAGTTGAGGACACAAGGGACGGTGCCTGTCACGATCCGGCTTTGGCTGCCAAGGCCACAGACGTCGATCGGCCCCTGTTCGAGGAGGCCTCCGGAATCCTCTCGCTCAGCTGCAGACAGGCTGGGAAACCACATGGTGAGCTTCCAGGTTCCATGCCGAGCCAGCCTGCACCGCTTCTGGACCCCAGGCGCGTGGTGTTGCCAGACGTTGGCATTGGGTCCCCATGGGGAGGGAGCCTTAGCTAGGGTTAGGGTTTGGTCCAGGGACGTCGCCAGGGCGGAATCGACTCCAGTCTCGTGATCTCCCTCGAGGGCTCAAGTGAGGGCCCATGCCAGAAGGCGGCTCACTTGCAGGGTTAGGGTTCGAGGCAGGCTTAGGTTGCGGTGGAGGGTCCCTGTTCGGGGTTCGGTTAGGGTTAGGGTTAGGTCCCAGGAGGCTCCAGGCGCCCAACCCACAGCAGGGCAGTGGTCTCCCCGAAGGCCTGAGTTGAGGGCACAAGGGAGGCTGCCGGTCAGGATCCGTCTTTGGCTGCCAGGGCCACACACGTGATTGGGCCCCTCGTCGAGGAGGCCTCCGGAATCCTCTCGGCAGCTGCAGCCGGGCCTGGGATCCGGCATGGTGAGCTTCCAGGTTCCATGCCGAGTCGGCCTGCACCTCTTCCCGACGCCAGGCGCGTGGTGTTGTCAGACGTTGGCATTGGGTCGTCTTGGGGAGAGAGCCTTAGCTAGGGTTAGGGTTCGGTCCAGGGACGTCGCCAGGGCCGAAGCGACTCCGGTCTCGTGATCTCCCTCGAGGGCTGAAGTGAGGGCCCATGCAGAAAGGCGGCTCAAGTGCAGGCTTAGGGTTCGAGGCCGGCTTAGGTTTCGGTGGAGGGTCCCAGTTCGGTGTAGGGTTAGGGTTAGGGTTAGGTCCCAGGAGGCTCCAGGCGCCGAACCCACAGCAGGGCAGTGGTCTCCCCGAAGGGCTGAGTTGAGGACACAAGGGACGGTGCCGGTCACGATCCGGCTTTGGCTGCCAAGGCCACAGACGTCGATCGGCCCCTGTTCGAGGAGGCCTCCGGAATCCTCTCGCTCAGCTGCAGACAGGCTGGGAAACCACATGGTGAGCTTCCAGGTTCCATGCCGAGCCAGCCTGCACCGCTTCTGGACCCCAGGCGCGTGGTGTTGCCAGACGTTGGCATTGGGTCCCCATGGGGAGGGAGCCTTAGCTAGGGTTAGGGTTTGGTCCAGGGACGTCGCCAGGGCGGAATCGACTCCAGTCTCGTGATCTCCCTCGAGGGCTCAAGTGAGGGCCCATGCCAGAAGGCGGCTCACTTGCAGGGTTAGGGTTCGAGGCAGGCTTAGGTTGCGGTGGAGGGTCCCTGTTCGGGGTTCGGTTAGGGTTAGGGTTAGGTCCCAGGAGGCTCCAGGCGCCCAACCCACAGCAGGGCAGTGGTCTCCCCGAAGGCCTGAGTTGAGGGCACAAGGGAGGCTGCCGGTCAGGATCCGTCTTTGGCTGCCAGGGCCACACACGTGATTGGGCCCCTGGTCGAGGAGGCCTCCGGAATCCTCTCGGCAGCTGCAGCCGGGCCTGGGATCCGGCATGGTGAGCTTCCAGGTTCCATGCCGAGTCGGCCTGCACCTCTTCCCGACGCCAGGCGCGTGGTGTTGTCAGACGTTGGCATTGGGTCCTCTTGGTGAGAGAGCCTTAGCTAGGGTTAGGGTTCGGTCCAGGGACGTCGCCAGGGCCGAAGCGACTCCGGTCTCGTGATCTCCCTCGAGGGCTGAAGTGAGGGCCCATGCAGCAAGGCGGCTCAAGTGCAGGCTTAGGGTTCGAGGCCGGCTTAGGTTTCGGTGGAGGGTCCCAGTTCGGTGTAGGGTTAGGGTTAGGGTTAGGTCCCAGGAGGCTCCAGGCGCCGAACCCACAGCAGGGCAGTGGTCTCCCCGAAGGGCTGAGTTGAGGACACAAGGGACGGTGCCGGTCACGATCCGGCTTTGGCTGCCAAGGCCACAGACGTCGATCGGCCCCTGTTCGAGGAGGCCTCCGGAATCCTCTCGCTCAGCTGCAGACAGGCTGGGAAACCACATGGTGAGCTTCCAGGTTCCATGCCGAGCCAGCCTGCACCGCTTCTGGACCCCAGGCGCGTGGTGTTGCCAGACGTTGGCATTGGGTCCCCATGGGGAGGGAGCCTTAGCTAGGGTTAGGGTTTGGTCCAGGGACGTCGCCAGGGCGGAATCGACTCCAGTCTCGTGATCTCCCTCGAGGGCTCAAGTGAGGGCCCATGCCAGAAGGCGGCTCACTTGCAGGGTTAGGGTTCGAGGCAGGCTTAGGTTGCGGTGGAGGGTCCCTGTTCGGGGTTCGGTTAGGGTTAGGGTTAGGTCCCAGGAGGCTCCAGGCGCCCAACCCACAGCAGGGCAGTGGTCTCCCCGAAGGCCTGAGTTGAGGGCACAAGGGAGGCTGCCGGTCAGGATCCGTCTTTGGCTGCCAGGGCCACACACGTGATTGGGCCCCTCGTCGAGGAGGCCTCCGGAATCCTCTCGGCAGCTGCAGCCGGGCCTGGGATCCGGCATGGTGAGCTTCCAGGTTCCATGCCGAGTCGGCCTGCACCTCTTCCCGACGCCAGGCGCGTGGTGTTGTCAGACGTTGGCATTGGGTCGTCTTGGGGAGAGAGCCTTAGCTAGGGTTAGGGTTCGGTCCAGGGACGTCGCCAGGGCCGAAGCGACTCCGGTCTCGTGATCTCCCTCGAGGGCTGAAGTGAGGGCCCATGCAGAAAGGCGGCTCAAGTGCAGGCTTAGGGTTCGAGGCCGGCTTAGGTTTCGGTGGAGGGTCCCAGTTCGGTGTAGGGTTAGGGTTAGGGTTAGGTCCCAGGAGGCTCCAGGCGCCGAACCCACAGCAGGGCAGTGGTCTCCCCGAAGGGCTGAGTTGAGGACACAAGGGACGGTGCCGGTCACGATCCGGCTTTGGCTGCCAAGGCCACAGACGTCGATCGGCCCCTGTTCGAGGAGGCCTCCGGAATCCTCTCGCTCAGCTGCAGACAGGCTGGGAAACCACATGGTGAGCTTCCAGGTTCCATGCCGAGCCAGCCTGCACCGCTTCTGGACCCCAGGCGCGTGGTGTTGCCAGACGTTGGCATTGGGTCCCCATGGGGAGGGAGTCTTAGCTAGGGTTAGGGTTTGGTCCAGGGACGTCGCCAGGGCGGAATCGACTCCAGTCTCGTGATCTCCCTCGAGGGCTCAAGTGAGGGCCCATGCCAGAAGGCGGCTCACTTGCAGGGTTAGGGTTCGAGGCAGGCTTAGGTTGCGGTGGAGGGTCCCTGTTCGGGGTTCGGTTAGGGTTAGGGTTAGGTCCCAGGAGGCTCCAGGCGCCCAACCCACAGCAGGGCAGTAGTCTCCCCGAAGGCCTGAGTTGAGGGCACAAGGGAGGCTGCCGGTCAGGATCCGTCTTTGGCTGCCAGGGCCACACACGTGATTGGGCCCCTCGTCGAGGAGGCCTCCGGAATCCTCTCGGCAGCTGCAGCCGGGCCTGGGATCCGGCATGGTGAGCTTCCAGGTTCCATGCCGAGTCGGCCTGCACCTCTTCCCGACGCCAGGCGCGTGGTGTTGTCAGACGTTGGCATTGGGTCCTCTTGGGGGGAGAGCCTTAGCTAGGGTTAGGGTTCGGTCCAGGGACGTCGCCAGGGCCGAAGCGACTCCGGTCTCGTGATCTCCCTCGAGGGCTGAAGTGAGGGCCCATGCAGAAAGGCGGCTCAAGTGCAGGCTTAGGGTTCGAGGCCGGCTTATGTTTCAGTGGAGGGTCCCAGTTCGGTGTAGGGTTAGGGTTAGGGTTAGGTCCCAGGAGGCTCCAGGCGCCGAACCCACAGCAGGGCAGTGGTCTCCCCGAAGGGCTGAGTTGAGGACACAAGGGACGGTGCCGGTCACGATCCGGCTTTGGCTGCCAAGGCCACAGACGTCGATCGGCCCCTGTTCGAGGAGGCCTCCGGGATCCACTCGCTCAGCTGCAGACAGGCTGGGAAACCACATGGTGAGCTTCCAGGTTCCATGCCGAGCCAGCCTGCACCGCTTCTGGACCCCAGGCGCGTGGTGTTGCCAGACGTTGGCACTTGGTCCTCTTGGGGAGAGAGCCTTAGCTAGGGTTAGGGTTCGGTCCAGGGACGTCGCCAGGACCGAAGCGACTCCGGTCTCGTGATCTCCCTCGAGGGCTGAAGTGAGGGCCCATGCAGCAAGGCGGCTCAAGTGCAGGCTTAGGGTTCGAGGCCGGCTTAGGTTTCGGTGGAGGGTCCCAGTTCGGTGTAGGGTTAGGGTTAGGGTTAGGTCCCAGGAGGCTCCAGGCGCCGAACCCACAGCAGGGCAGTGGTCTCCCCGAAGGGCTGAGTTGAGGACACAAGGGACGGTGCCGGTCACGATCCGGCTTTGGCTGCCAAGGCCACAGACGTCGATCGGCCCCTGTTCGAGGAGGCCTCCGGGATCCACTCGCTCAGCTGCAGACAGGCTGGGAAACCACATGGTGAGCTTCCAGGTTCCATGCCGAGCCAGCCTGCACCGCTTCTGGACCCCAGGCGCGTGGTGTTGCCAGACGTTGGCATTGGGTCCCCATGGGGAGGGAGCCTTAGCTAGGGTTAGGGTTTGGCCCAGGGACGTCGCCAGGGCGGAATCGACTCCAGTCTCGTGATCTCCCTCGAGGGCTCAAGTGAGGGCCCATGCCAGAAGGCGGCTCACTTGCAGGGTTAGGGTTCGAGGCAGGCTTAGGTTGCGGTGGAGGGTCCCTGTTCGGGGTACGGTTAGGGTTAGGGTTTGGTCCCAGGAGGCTCCAGGCGCCCAACCCACAGCAGGGCAGTGGTCTCCCCGAAGGCCTGAGTTGAGGGCACAAGGGAGGCTGCCGGTCAGGATCCGTCTTTGGCTGCCAGGGCCACACACGTGATTGGGCCCCTGGTCGAGGAGGCCTCCGGAATCCTCTCGGCAGCTGCAGCCGGGCCTGGGATCCGGCATGGTGAGCTTCCAGGTTCCATGCCGAGTCGGCCTGCACCTCTTCCCGACGCCAGGCGCGTGGTGTTGTCAGACGTTGGCATTGGGTCGTCTTGGGGAGAGAGCCTTAGCTAGGGTTAGGGTTCGGTCCAGGGACGTCGCCAGGGCCGAAGCGACTCCGGTCTCGTGATCTCCCTCGAGGGCTGAAGTGAGGGCCCATGCAGCAAGGCGGCTCAAGTGCAGGCTTAGGGTTCGAGGCCGGCTTAGGTTTCGGTGGAGGGTCCCAGTTCGGTGTAGGGTTAGGGTTAGGGTTAGGTCCCAGGAGGCTCCAGGCGCCGAACCCACAGCAGGGCAGTGGTCTCCCCGAAGGGCTGAGTTGAGGACACAAGGGACGGTGCCGGTCACGATCCGGCTTTGGCTGCCAAGGCCACAGACGTCGATCGGCCCCTGTTCGAGGAGGCCTCCGGAATCCTCTCGCTCAGCTGCAGACAGGCTGGGAAACCACATGGTGAGCTTCCAGGTTCCATGCCGAGCCAGCCTGCACCGCTTCTGGACCCCAGGCGCGTGGTGTTGCCAGACGTTGGCATTGGGTCCCCATGGGGAGGGAGCCTTAGCTAGGGTTAGGGTTTGGCCCAGGGACGTCGCCAGGGCGGAATCGACTCCAGGCTCGTGATCTCCCTCGAGGGCTCAAGTGAGGGCCCATGCCAGAAGGCGGCTCACTTGCAGGGTTAGGGTTCGAGGCAGGCTTAGGTTGCGGTGGAGGGTCCCTGTTCGGGGTACGGTTAGGGTTAGGGTTAGGTCCCAGGAGGCTCCAGGCGCCCAACCCACAGCAGGGCAGTGGTCTCCCCGAAGGCCTGAGTTGAGGGCACAAGGGAGGCTGCCGGTCAGGATCCGTCTTTGGCTGCCAGGGCCACACACGTGATTGGGCCCCTGGTCGAGGAGGTCTCCGGAATCCTCTCGGCAGCTGCAGCCGGGCCTGGGATCCGGCATGGTGAGCTTCCAGGTTCCATGCCTAGTCGGCCTGCACCTCTTCCCGACGCCAGGCGCGTGGTGTTGTCAGACGTTGGCACTTGGTCCTCTTGGGGAGAGAGCCTTAGCTAGGGTTAGGGTTCGGTCCAGGGACGTCGCCAGGGCCGAAGCGACTCCGGTCTCGTGATCTCCCTCGAGGGCTGAAGTGAGGGCCCATGCAGCAAGGCGGCTCAAGTGCAGGCTTAGGGTTCGAGGCCGGCTTAGGTTTCGGTGGAGGGTCCCAGTTCGGTGTAGGGTTTGGGTTAGGGTTAGGTCCCAGGAGGCTCCAGGCGCCGAACCCACAGCAGGGCAGTGGTCTCCCCGAAGGGCTGAGTTGAGGACACAAGGGACGGTGCCGGTCACGATCCGGCTTTGGCTGCCAAGGCCACAGACGTCGATCGGCCCCTGTTCGAGGAGGCCTCCGGGATCCACTCGCTCAGCTGCAGACAGGCTGGGAAACCACATGGTGAGCTTCCAGGTTCCATGCCGAGCCAGCCTGCACCGCTTCTGGACCCCAGGCGCGTGGTGTTGCCAGACGTTGGCATTGGGTCCCCATGGGGAGGGAGCCTTAGCTAGGGTTAGGGTTTGGTCCAGGGACGTCGCCAGGGCGGAATCGACTCCAGTCTCGTGATCTCCCTCGAGGGCTCAAGTGAGGGCCCATGCCAGAAGGCGGCTCACTTGCAGGGTTAGGGTTCGAGGCAGGCTTAGGTTGCGGTGGAGGGTCCCTGTTCGGGGTACGGTTAGGGTTAGGGTTAGGTCCCAGGAGGCTCCAGGCGCCCAACCCACAGCAGGGCAGTGGTCTCCCCGAAGGCCTGAGTTGAGGGCACAAGGGAGGCTGCCGGTCAGGATCCGTCTTTGGCTGCCAGGGCCACACACGTGATTGGGCCCCTCGTCGAGGAGGCCTCCGGAATCCTCTCGGCAGCTGCAGCCGGGCCTGGGATCCGGCATGGTGAGCTTCCAGGTTCCATGCCGAGTCGGCCTGCACCTCTTCCCGACGCCAGGCGCGTGGTGTTGTCAGACGTTGGCATTGGGTCCTCTTGGTGAGAGAGCCTTAGCTAGGGTTAGGGTTCGGTCCAGGGACGTCGCCAGGGCCGAAGCGACTCCGGTCTCGTGATCTCCCTCGAGGGCTGAAGTGAGGGCCCATGCAGCAAGGCGGCTCAAGTGCAGGCTTAGGGTTCGAGGCCGGCTTAGGTTTCGGTGGAGGGTCCCAGTTCGGTGTAGGGTTAGGGTTAGGGTTAGGTCCCAGGAGGCTCCAGGCGCCGAACCCACAGCAGGGCAGTGGTCTCCCCGAAGGGCTGAGTTGAGGACACAAGGGACGGTGCCGGTCACGATCCGGCTTTGGCTGCCAAGGCCACAGACGTCGATCGGCCCCTGTTCGAGGAGGCCTCCGGAATCCTCTCGCTCAGCTGCAGACAGGCTGGGAAACCACATGGTGAGCTTCCAGGTTCCATGCCGAGCCAGCCTGCACCGCTTCTGGACCCCAGGCGCGTGGTGTTGCCAGACGTTGGCATTGGGTCCCCATGGGGAGGGAGCCTTAGCTAGGGTTAGGGTTTGGTCCAGGGACGTCGCCAGGGCGGAATCGACTCCAGTCTCGTGATCTCCCTCGAGGGCTCAAGTGAGGGCCCATGCCAGAAGGCGGCTCACTTGCAGGGTTAGGGTTCGAGGCAGGCTTAGGTTGCGGTGGAGGGTCCCTGTTCGGGGTTCGGTTAGGGTTAGGGTTAGGTCCCAGGAGGCTCCAGGCGCCCAACCCACAGCAGGGCAGTGGTCTCCCCGAAGGCCTGAGTTGAGGGCACAAGGGAGGCTGCCGGTCAGGATCCGTCTTTGGCTGCCAGGGCCACACACGTGATTGGGCCCCTCGTCGAGGAGGCCTCCGGAATCCTCTCGGCAGCTGCAGCCGGGCCTGGGATCCGGCATGGTGAGCTTCCAGGTTCCATGCCGAGTCGGCCTGCACCTCTTCCCGACGCCAGGCGCGTGGTGTTGTCAGACGTTGGCATTGGGTCGTCTTGGGGAGAGAGCCTTAGCTAGGGTTAGGGTTCGGTCCAGGGACGTCGCCAGGGCCGAAGCGACTCCGGTCTCGTGATCTCCCTCGAGGGCTGAAGTGAGGGCCCATGCAGAAAGGCGGCTCAAGTGCAGGCTTAGGGTTCGAGGCCGGCTTAGGTTTCGGTGGAGGGTCCCAGTTCGGTGTAGGGTTAGGGTTAGGGTTAGGTCCCAGGAGGCTCCAGGCGCCGAACCCACAGCAGGGCAGTGGTCTCCCCGAAGGGCTGAGTTGAGGACACAAGGGACGGTGCCGGTCACGATCCGGCTTTGGCTGCCAAGGCCACAGACGTCGATCGGCCCCTGTTTGAGGAGGCCTCCGGGATCCACTCGCTCAGCTGCAGACAGGCTGGGAAACCACATGGTGAGCTTCCAGGTTCCATGCCGAGCCAGCCTGCACCGCTTCTGGACCCCAGGCGCGTGGTGTTGCCAGACGTTGGCATTGGGTCCCCATGGGGAGGGAGCCTTAGCTAGGGTTAGGGTTTGGTCCAGGGACGTCGCCAGGGCGGAATCGACTCCAGTCTCGTGATCTCCCTCGAGGGCTCAAGTGAGGGCCCATGCCAGAAGGCGGCTCACTTGCAGGGTTAGGGTTCGAGGCAGGCTTAGGTTGCGGTGGAGGGTCCCTGTTCGGGGTTCGGTTAGGGTTAGGGTTAGGTCCCAGGAGGCTCCAGGCGCCCAACCCACAGCAGGGCAGTGGTCTCCCCGAAGGCCTGAGTTGAGGGCACAAGGGAGGCTGCCGGTCAGGATCCGTCTTTGGCTGCCAGGGCCACACACGTGATTGGGCCCCTCGTCGAGGAGGCCTCCGGAATCCTCTCGGCAGCTGCAGCCGGGCCTGGGATCCGGCATGGTGAGCTTCCAGGTTCCATGCCGAGTCGGCCTGCACCTCTTCCCGACGCCAGGCGCGTGGTGTTGTCAGACGTTGGCATTGGGTCCTCTTGGGGGGAGAGCCTTAGCTAGGGTTAGGGTTCGGTCCAGGGACGTCGCCAGGGCCGAAGCGACTCCGGTCTCGTGATCTCCCTCGAGGGCTGAAGTGAGGGCCCATGCAGCAAGGCGGCTCAAGTGCAGGCTTAGGGTTCGAGGCCGGCTTAGGTTTCGGTGGAGGGTCCCAGTTCGGTGTAGGGTTAGGGTTAGGGTTAGGTCCCAGGAGGCTCCAGGCGCCGAACCCACAGCAGGGCAGTGGTCTCCCCGAAGGGCTGAGTTGAGGACACAAGGGACGGTGCCGGTCACGATCCGGCTTTGGCTGCCAAGGCCACAGACGTCGATCGGCCCCTGTTCGAGGAGGCCTCCGGAATCCTCTCGCTCAGCTGCAGACAGGCTGGGAAACCACATGGTGAGCTTCCAGGTTCCATGCCGAGCCAGCCTGCACCACTTCTGGACCCCAGGCGCGTGGTGTTGCCAGACGTTGGCATTGGGTCCCCATGGGGAGGGAGCCTTAGCTAGGGTTAGGGTTTGGTCCAGGGACGTCGCCAGGGCGGAATCGACTCCAGGCTCGTGATCTCCCTCGAGGGCTCAAGTGAGGGCCCATGCCAGAAGGCGGCTCACTTGCAGGGTTAGGGTTCGAGGCAGGCTTAGGTTGCGGTGGAGGGTCCCTGTTCGGGGTACGGTTAGGGTTAGGGTTAGGTCCCAGGAGGCTCCAGGCGCCCAACCCACAGCAGGGCAGTGGTCTCCCCGAAGGCCTGAGTTGAGGGCACAAGGGAGGCTGCCGGTCAGGATCCGTCTTTGGCTGCCAGGGCCACACACGTGATTGGGCCCCTGGTCGAGGAGGCCTCCGGAATCCTCTCGGCAGCTGCAGCCGGGCCTGGGATCCGGCATGGTGAGCTTCCAGGTTCCATGCCGAGTCGGCCTGCACCTCTTCCCGACGCCAGGCGCGTGGTGTTGTCAGACGTTGGCATTGGGTCCTCTTGGTGAGAGAGCCTTAGCTAGGGTTAGGGTTCGGTCCAGGGACGTCGCCAGGGCCGAAGCGACTCCGGTCTCGTGATCTCCCTCGAGGGCTGAAGTGAGGGCCCATGCAGCAAGGCGGCTCAAGTGCAGGCTTAGGGTTCGAGGCCGGCTTAGGTTTCGGTGGAGGGTCCCAGTTCGGTGTAGGGTTAGGGTTAGGGTTAGGTCCCAGGAGGCTCCAGGCGCCGAACCCACAGCAGGGCAGTGGTCTCCCCGAAGGGCTGAGTTGAGGACACAAGGGACGGTGCCGGTCACGATCCGGCTTTGGCTGCCAAGGCCACAGACGTCGATCGGCCCCTGTTCGAGGAGGCCTCCGGAATCCTCTCGCTCAGCTGCAGACAGGCTGGGAAACCACATGGTGAGCTTCCAGGTTCCATGCCGAGCCAGCCTGCACCGCTTCTGGACCCCAGGCGCGTGGTGTTGCCAGACGTTGGCATTGGGTCCCCATGGGGAGGGAGCCTTAGCTAGGGTTAGGGTTTGGTCCAGGGACGTCGCCAGGGCGGAATCGACTCCAGTCTCGTGATCTCCCTCGAGGGCTCAAGTGAGGGCCCATGCCAGAAGGCGGCTCACTTGCAGGGTTAGGGTTCGAGGCAGGCTTAGGTTGCGGTGGAGGGTCCCTGTTCGGGGTACGGTTAGGGTTAGGGTTAGGTCCCAGGAGGCTCCAGGCGCCCAACCCACAGCAGGGCAGTGGTCTCCCCGAAGGCCTGAGTTGAGGGCACAAGGGAGGCTGCCGGTCAGGATCCGTCTTTGGCTGCCAGGGCCACACACGTGATTGGGCCCCTGGTCGAGGAGGTCTCCGGAATCCTCTCGGCAGCTGCAGCCGGGCCTGGGATCCGGCATGGTGAGCTTCCAGGTTCCATGCCGAGTCGGCCTGCACCTCTTCCCGACGCCAGGCGCGTGGTGTTGTCAGACGTTGGCATTGGGTCCTCTTGGTGAGAGAGCCTTAGCTAGGGTTAGGGTTCGGTCCAGGGACGTCGCCAGGGCCGAAGCGACTCCGGTCTCGTGATCTCCCTCGAGGGCTGAAGTGAGGGCCCATGCAGCAAGGCGGCTCAAGTGCAGGCTTAGGGTTCGAGGCCGGCTTAGGTTTCGGTGGAGGGTCCCAGTTCGGTGTAGGGTTAGGGTTAGGGTTAGGTCCCAGGAGGCTCCAGGCGCCGAACCCACAGCAGGGCAGTGGTCTCCCCGAAGGGCTGAGTTGAGGACACAAGGGACGGTGCCGGTCACGATCCGGCTTTGGCTGCCAAGGCCACAGACGTCGATCGGCCCCTGTTCGAGGAGGCCTCCGGAATCCTCTCGCTCAGCTGCAGACAGGCTGGGAAACCACATGGTGAGCTTCCAGGTTCCATGCCGAGCCAGCCTGCACCGCTTCTGGACCCCAGGCGCGTGGTGTTGCCAGACGTTGGCATTGGGTCCCCATGGGGAGGGAGCCTTAGCTAGGGTTAGGGTTTGGTCCAGGGACGTCGCCAGGGCGGAATCGACTCCAGTCTCGTGATCTCCCTCGAGGGCTCAAGTGAGGGCCCATGCCAGAAGGCGGCTCACTTGCAGGGTTAGGGTTCGAGGCAGGCTTAGGTTGCGGTGGAGGGTCCCTGTTCGGGGTTCGGTTAGGGTTAGGGTTAGGTCCCAGGAGGCTCCAGGCGCCCAACCCACAGCAGGGCAGTGGTCTCCCCGAAGGCCTGAGTTGAGGGCACAAGGGAGGCTGCCGGTCAGGATCCGTCTTTGGCTGCCAGGGCCACACACGTGATTGGGCCCCTCGTCGAGGAGGCCTCCGGAATCCTCTCGGCAGCTGCAGCCGGGCCTGGGATCCGGCATGGTGAGCTTCCAGGTTCCATGCCGAGTCGGCCTGCACCTCTTCCCGACGCCAGGCGCGTGGTGTTGTCAGACGTTGGCATTGGGTCGTCTTGGGGAGAGAGCCTTAGCTAGGGTTAGGGTTCGGTCCAGGGACGTCGCCAGGGCCGAAGCGACTCCGGTCTCGTGATCTCCCTCGAGGGCTGAAGTGAGGGCCCATGCAGCAAGGCGGCTCAAGTGCAGGCTTAGGGTTCGAGGCCGGCTTAGGTTTCGGTGGAGGGTCCCAGTTCGGTGTAGGGTTAGGGTTAGGGTTAGGTCCCAGGAGGCTCCAGGCGCCGAACCCACAGCAGGGCAGTGGTCTCCCCGAAGGGCTGAGTTGAGGACACAAGGGACGGTGCCGGTCACGATCCGGCTTTGGCTGCCAAGGCCACAGACGTCGATCGGCCCCTGTTCGAGGAGGCCTCCGGAATCCACTCGCTCAGCTGCAGACAGGCTGGGAAACCACATGGTGAGCTTCCAGGTTCCATGCCGAGCCAGCCTGCACCGCTTCTGGACCCCAGGCGCGTGGTGTTGCCAGACGTTGGCATTGGGTCCCCATGGGGAGGGAGCCTTAGCTAGGGTTAGGGTTTGGTCCAGGGACGTCGCCAGGGCGGAATCGACTCCAGTCTCGTGATCTCCCTCGAGGGCTCAAGTGAGGGCCCATGCCAGAAGGCGGCTCACTTGCAGGGTTAGGGTTCGAGGCAGGCTTAGGTTGCGGTGGAGGGTCCCTGTTCGGGGTACGGTTAGGGTTAGGGTTAGGTCCCAGGAGGCTCCAGGCGCCCAACCCACAGCAGGGCAGTGGTCTCCCCGAAGGCCTGAGTTGAGGGCACAAGGGAGGCTGCCGGTCAGGATCCGTCTTTGGCTGCCAGGGCCACACACGTGATTGGGCCCCTGGTCGAGGAGGCCTCCGGAATCCTCTCGGCAGCTGCAGCCGGGCCTGGGATCCGGCATGGTGAGCTTCCAGGTTCCATGCCGAGTCGGCCTGCACCTCTTCCCGACGCCAGGCGCGTGGTGTTGTCAGACGTTGGCATTGGGTCGTCTTGGGGAGAGAGCCTTAGCTAGGGTTAGGGTTCGGTCCAGGGACGTCGCCAGGGCCGAAGCGACTCCGGTCTCGTGATCTCCCTCGAGGGCTGAAGTGAGGGCCCATGCAGCAAGGCGGCTCAAGTGCAGGCTTAGGGTTCGAGGCCGGCTTAGGTTTCGGTGGAGGGTCCCAGTTCGGTGTAGGGTTAGGGTTAGGGTTAGGTCCCAGGAGGCTCCAGGCGCCGAACCCACAGCAGGGCAGTGGTCTCCCCGAAGGGCTGAGTTGAGGACACAAGGGACGGTGCCGGTCACGATCCGGCTTTGGCTGCCAAGGCCACAGACGTCGATCGGCCCCTGTTCGAGGAGGCCTCCGGAATCCTCTCGCTCAGCTGCAGACAGGCTGGGAAACCACATGGTGAGCTTCCAGGTTCCATGCCGAGCCAGCCTGCACCGCTTCTGGACCCCAGGCGCGTGGTGTTGCCAGACGTTGGCATTGGGTCCCCATGGGGAGGGAGCCTTAGCTAGGGTTAGGGTTTGGTCCAGGGACGTCGCCAGGGCGGAATCGACTCCAGTCTCGTGATCTCCCTCGAGGGCTCAAGTGAGGGCCCATGCCAGAAGGCGGCTCACTTGCAGGGTTAGGGTTCGAGGCAGGCTTAGGTTGCGGTGGAGGGTCCCTGTTCGGGGTTCGGTTAGGGTTAGGGTTAGGTCCCAGGAGGCTCCAGGCGCCCAACCCACAGCAGGGCAGTGGTCTCCCCGAAGGCCTGAGTTGAGGGCACAAGGGAGGCTGCCGGTCAGGATCCGTCTTTGGCTGCCAGGGCCACACACGTGATTGGGCCCCTCGTCGAGGAGGCCTCCGGAATCCTCTCGGCAGCTGCAGCCGGGCCTGGGATCCGGCATGGTGAGCTTCCAGGTTCCATGCCGAGTCGGCCTGCACCTCTTCCCGACGCCAGGCGCGTGGTGTTGTCAGACGTTGGCATTGGGTCCTCTTGGTGAGAGAGCCTTAGCTAGGGTTAGGGTTCGGTCCAGGGACGTCGCCAGGGCCGAAGCGACTCCGGTCTCGTGATCTCCCTCGAGGGCTGAAGTGAGGGCCCATGCAGCAAGGCGGCTCAAGTGCAGGCTTAGGGTTCGAGGCCGGCTTAGGTTTCGGTGGAGGGTCCCAGTTCGGTGTAGGGTTAGGGTTAGGGTTAGGTCCCAGGAGGCTCCAGGCGCCGAACCCACAGCAGGGCAGTGGTCTCCCCGAAGGGCTGAGTTGAGGACACAAGGGACGGTGCCGGTCACGATCCGGCTTTGGCTGCCAAGGCCACAGACGTCGATCGGCCCCTGTTCGAGGAGGCCTCCGGAATCCTCTCGCTCAGCTGCAGACAGGCTGGGAAACCACATGGTGAGCTTCCAGGTTCCATGCCGAGCCAGCCTGCACCGCTTCTGGACCCCAGGCGCGTGGTGTTGCCAGACGTTGGCATTGGGTCCCCATGGGGAGGGAGCCTTAGCTAGGGTTAGGGTTTGGTCCAGGGACGTCGCCAGGGCGGAATCGACTCCAGTCTCGTGATCTCCCTCGAGGGCTCAAGTGAGGGCCCATGCCAGAAGGCGGCTCACTTGCAGGGTTAGGGTTCGAGGCAGGCTTAGGTTGCGGTGGAGGGTCCCTGTTCGGGGTTCGGTTAGGGTTAGGGTTAGGTCCCAGGAGGCTCCAGGCGCCCAACCCACAGCAGGGCAGTGGTCTCCCCGAAGGCCTGAGTTGAGGGCACAAGGGAGGCTGCCGGTCAGGATCCGTCTTTGGCTGCCAGGGCCACACACGTGATTGGGCCCCTCGTCGAGGAGGCCTCCGGAATCCTCTCGGCAGCTGCAGCCGGGCCTGGGATCCGGCATGGTGAGCTTCCAGGTTCCATGCCGAGTCGGCCTGCACCTCTTCCCGACGCCAGGCGCGTGGTGTTGTCAGACGTTGGCATTGGGTCGTCTTGGGGAGAGAGCCTTAGCTAGGGTTAGGGTTCGGTCCAGGGACGTCGCCAGGGCCGAAGCGACTCCGGTCTCGTGATCTCCCTCGAGGGCTGAAGTGAGGGCCCATGCAGCAAGGCGGCTCAAGTGCAGGCTTAGGGTTCGAGGCCGGCTTAGGTTTCGGTGGAGGGTCCCAGTTCGGTGTAGGGTTAGGGTTAGGGTTAGGTCCCAGGAGGCTCCAGGCGCCGAACCCACAGCAGGGCAGTGGTCTCCCCGAAGGGCTGAGTTGAGGACACAAGGGACGGTGCCGGTCACGATCCGGCTTTGGCTGCCAAGGCCACAGACGTCGATCGGCCCCTGTTCGAGGAGGCCTCCGGAATCCACTCGCTCAGCTGCAGACAGGCTGGGAAACCACATGGTGAGCTTCCAGGTTCCATGCCGAGCCAGCCTGCACCGCTTCTGGACCCCAGGCGCGTGGTGTTGCCAGACGTTGGCATTGGGTCCCCATGGGGAGGGAGCCTTAGCTAGGGTTAGGGTTTGGTCCAGGGACGTCGCCAGGGCGGAATCGACTCCAGTCTCGTGATCTCCCTCGAGGGCTCAAGTGAGGGCCCATGCCAGAAGGCGGCTCACTTGCAGGGTTAGGGTTCGAGGCAGGCTTAGGTTGCGGTGGAGGGTCCCTGTTCGGGGTACGGTTAGGGTTAGGGTTAGGTCCCAGGAGGCTCCAGGCGCCCAACCCACAGCAGGGCAGTGGTCTCCCCGAAGGCCTGAGTTGAGGGCACAAGGGAGGCTGCCGGTCAGGATCCGTCTTTGGCTGCCAGGGCCACACACGTGATTGGGCCCCTGGTCGAGGAGGCCTCCGGAATCCTCTCGGCAGCTGCAGCCGGGCCTGGGATCCGGCATGGTGAGCTTCCAGGTTCCATGCCGAGTCGGCCTGCACCTCTTCCCGACGCCAGGCGCGTGGTGTTGTCAGACGTTGGCATTGGGTCGTCTTGGGGAGAGAGCCTTAGCTAGGGTTAGGGTTCGGTCCAGGGACGTCGCCAGGGCCGAAGCGACTCCGGTCTCGTGATCTCCCTCGAGGGCTGAAGTGAGGGCCCATGCAGCAAGGCGGCTCAAGTGCAGGCTTAGGGTTCGAGGCCGGCTTAGGTTTCGGTGGAGGGTCCCAGTTCGGTGTAGGGTTAGGGTTAGGGTTAGGTCCCAGGAGGCTCCAGGCGCCGAACCCACAGCAGGGCAGTGGTCTCCCCGAAGGGCTGAGTTGAGGACACAAGGGACGGTGCCGGTCACGATCCGGCTTTGGCTGCCAAGGCCACAGACGTCGATCGGCCCCTGTTCGAGGAGGCCTCCGGAATCCTCTCGCTCAGCTGCAGACAGGCTGGGAAACCACATGGTGAGCTTCCAGGTTCCATGCCGAGCCAGCCTGCACCGCTTCTGGACCCCAGGCGCGTGGTGTTGCCAGACGTTGGCATTGGGTCCCCATGGGGAGCTAGCCTTAGCTAGGGTTAGGGTTTGGTCCAGGGACGTCGCCAGGGCGGAATCGACTCCAGTCTCGTGATCTCCCTCGAGGGCTCAAGTGAGGGCCCATGCCAGAAGGCGGCTCACTTGCAGGGTTAGGGTTCGAGGCAGGCTTAGGTTGCGGTGGAGGGTCCCTGTTTGGGGTTCGGTTAGGGTTAGGGTTAGGTCCCAGGAGGCTCCAGGCGCCCAACCCACAGCAGGGCAGTGGTCTCCCCGAAGGCCTGAGTTGAGGGCACAAGGGAGGCTGCCGGTCAGGATCCGTCTTTGGCTGCCAGGGCCACACACGTGATTGGGCCCCTCGTCGAGGAGGCCTCCGGAATCCTCTCGGCAGCTGCAGCCGGGCCTGGGATCCGGCATGGTGAGCTTCCAGGTTCCATGCCGAGTCGGCCTGCACCTCTTCCCGACGCCAGGCGCGTGGTGTTGTCAGACGTTGGCATTGGGTCGTCTTGGGGAGAGAGCCTTAGCTAGGGTTAGGGTTCGGTCCAGGGACGTCGCCAGGGCCGAAGCGACTCCGGTCTCGTGATCTCCCTCGAGGGCTGAAGTGAGGGCCCATGCAGAAAGGCGGCTCAAGTGCAGGCTTAGGGTTCGAGGCCGGCTTAGGTTTCGGTGGAGGGTCCCAGTTCGGTGTAGGGTTAGGGTTAGGGTTAGGTCCCAGGAGGCTCCAGGCGCCGAACCCACAGCAGGGCAGTGGTCTCCCCGAAGGGCTGAGTTGAGGACACAAGGGACGGTGCCGGTCACGATCCGGCTTTGGCTGCCAAGGCCACAGACGTCGATCGGCCCCTGTTCGAGGAGGCCTCCGGAATCCTCTCGCTCAGCTGCAGACAGGCTGGGAAACCACATGGTGAGCTTCCAGGTTCCATGCCGAGCCAGCCTGCACCGCTTCTGGACCCCAGGCGCGTGGTGTTGCCAGACGTTGGCATTGGGTCCCCATGGGGAGGGAGCCTTAGCTAGGGTTAGGGTTTGGTCCAGGGACGTCGCCAGGGCGGAATTGACTGCAGTCTCGTGATCTCCCTCGAGGGCTCAAGTGAGGGCCCATGCCAGAAGGCGGCTCACTTGCAGGGTTAGGGTTCGAGGCAGGCTTAGGTTGCGGTGGAGGGTCCCTGTTCGGGGTTCGGTTAGGGTTAGGGTTAGGTCCCAGGAGGCTCCAGGCGCCCCACCCACAGCAGGGCAGTGGTCTCCCCGAAGGCCTGAGTTGAGGGCACAAGGGAGGCTGCCGGTCAGGATCCGTCTTTGGCTGCCAGGGCCACACACGTGATTGGGCCCCTCGTCGAGGAGGCCTCCGGAATCCTCTCGGCAGCTGCAGCCGGGCCTGGGATCCGGCATGGTGAGCTTCCAGGTTCCATGCCGAGTCGGCCTGCACCTCTTCCCGACGCCAGGCGCGTGGTGTTGTCAGACGTTGGCATTGGGTCGTCTTGGGGAGAGAGCCTTAGCTAGGGTTAGGGTTCGGTCCAGGGACGTCGCCAGGGCCGAAGCGACTCCGGTCTCGTGATCTCCCTCGAGGGCTGAAGTGAGGGCCCATGCAGAAAGGCGGCTCAAGTGCAGGCTTAGGGTTCGAGGCCGGCTTAGGTTTCGGTGGAGGGTCCCAGTTCGGTGTAGGGTTAGGGTTAGGGTTAGGTCCCAGGAGGCTCCAGGCGCCGAACCCACAGCAGGGCAGTGGTCTCCCCGAAGGGCTGAGTTGAGGACACAAGGGACGGTGCCGGTCACGATCCGGCTTTGGCTGCCAAGGCCACAGACGTCGATCGGCCCCTGTTCGAGGAGGCCTCCGGAATCCTCTCGCTCAGCTGCAGACAGGCTGGGAAACCACATGGTGAGCTTCCAGGTTCCATGCCGAGCCAGCCTGCACCGCTTCTGGACCCCAGGCGCGTGGTGTTGCCAGACGTTGGCATTGGGTCCCCATGGGGAGGGAGCCTTAGCTAGGGTTAGGGTTTGGTCCAGGGACGTCGCCAGGGCGGAATCGACTCCAGTCTCGTGATCTCCCTCGAGGGCTCAAGTGAGGGCCCATGCCAGAAGGCGGCTCACTTGCAGGGTTAGGGTTCGAGGCAGGCTTAGGTTGCGGTGGAGGGTCCCTGTTCGGGGTTCGGTTAGGGTTAGGGTTAGGTCCCAGGAGGCTCCAGGCGCCCAACCCACAGCAGGGCAGTGGTCTCCCCGAAGGCCTGAGTTGAGGGCACAAGGGAGGCTGCCGGTCAGGATCCGTCTTTGGCTGCCAGGGCCACACACGTGATTGGGCCCCTCGTCGAGGAGGCCTCCGGAATCCTCTCGGCAGCTGCAGCCGGGCCTGGGATCCGGCATGGTGAGCTTCCAGGTTCCATGCCGAGTCGGCCTGCACCTCTTCCCGACGCCAGGCGCGTGGTGTTGTCAGACGTTGGCACTGGGTCCTCTTGGGGAGAGAGCCTTAGCTAGGGTTAGGGTTCGGTCCAGGGACGTCGCCAGGGCCGAAGCGACTCCGGTCTCGTGATCTCCCTCGAGGGCTGAAGTGAGGGCCCATGCAGCAAGGCGGCTCAAGTGCAGGCTTAGGGTTCGAGGCCGGCTTAGGTTTCGGTGGAGGGTCCCAGTTCGGTGTAGGGTTAGGGTTAGGGTTAGGTCCCAGGAGGCTCCAGGCGCCGAACCCACAGCAGGGCAGTGGTCTCCCCGAAGGGCTGAGTTGAGGACACAAGGGACGGTGCCGGTCACGATCCGGCTTTGGCTGCCAAGGCCACAGACGTCGATCGGCCCCTGTTCGAGGAGGCCTCCGGAATCCTCTCGCTCAGCTGCAGACAGGCTGGGAAACCACATGGTGAGCTTCCAGGTTCCATGCCGAGCCAGCCTGCACCGCTTCTGGACCCCAGGCGCGTGGTGTTGCCAGACGTTGGCATTGGGTCCCCATGGGGAGGGAGCCTTAGCTAGGGTTAGGGTTTGGCCCAGGGACGTCGCCAGGGCGGAATCGACTCCAGGCTCGTGATCTCCCTCGAGGGCTCAAGTGAGGGCCCATGCCAGAAGGCGGCTCACTTGCAGGGTTAGGGTTCGAGGCAGGCTTAGGTTGCGGTGGAGGGTCCCTGTTCGGGGTACGGTTAGGGTTAGGGTTAGGTCCCAGGAGGCTCCAGGCGCCCAACCCACAGCAGGGCAGTGGTCTCCCCGAAGGCCTGAGTTGAGGGCACAAGGGAGGCTGCCGGTCAGGATCCGTCTTTGGCTGCCAGGGCCACACACGTGATTGGGCCCCTGGTCGAGGAGGCCTCCGGAATCCTCTCGGCAGCTGCAGCCGGGCCTGGGATCCGGCATGGTGAGCTTCCAGGTTCCATGCCTAGTCGGCCTGCACCTCTTCCCGACGCCAGGCGCGTGGTGTTGTCAGACGTTGGCACTTGGTCCTCTTGGGGAGAGAGCCTTAGCTAGGGTTAGGGTTCGGTCCAGGGACGTCGCCAGGACCGAAGCGACTCCGGTCTCGTGATCTCCCTCGAGGGCTGAAGTGAGGGCCCATGCAGCAAGGCGGCTCAAGTGCAGGCTTAGGGTTCGAGGCCGGCTTAGGTTTCGGTGGAGGGTCCCAGTTCGGTGTAGGGTTAGGGTTAGGGTTAGGTCCCAGGAGGCTCCAGGCGCCGAACCCACAGCAGGGCAGTGGTCTCCCCGAAGGGCTGAGTTGAGGACACAAGGGACGGTGCCGGTCACGATCCGGCTTTGGCTGCCAAGGCCACAGACGTCGATCGGCCCCTGTTCGAGGAGGCCTCCGGAATCCTCTCGCTCAGCTGCAGACAGGCTGGGAAACCACATGGTGAGCTTCCAGGTTCCATGCCGAGCCAGCCTGCACCGCTTCTGGACCCCAGGCGCGTGGTGTTGCCAGACGTTGGCATTGGGTCCCCATGGGGAGGGAGCCTTAGCTAGGGTTAGGGTTTGGCCCAGGGACGTCGCCAGGGCGGAATCGACTCCAGTCTCGTGATCTCCCTCGAGGGCTCAAGTGAGGGCCCATGCCAGAAGGCGGCTCACTTGCAGGGTTAGGGTTCGAGGCAGGCTTAGGTTGCGGTGGAGGGTCCCTGTTCGGGGTACGGTTAGGGTTAGGGTTAGGTCCCAGGAGGCTCCAGGCGCCCAACCCACAGCAGGGCAGTGGTCTCCCCGAAGGCCTGAGTTGAGGGCACAAGGGAGGCTGCCGGTCAGGATCCGTCTTTGGCTGCCAGGGCCACACACGTGATTGGGCCCCTGGTCGAGGAGGCCTCCGGAATCCTCTCGGCAGCTGCAGCCGGGCCTGGGATCCGGCATGGTGAGCTTCCAGGTTCCATGCCGAGTCGGCCTGCACCTCTTCCCGACGCCAGGCGCGTGGTGTTGTCAGACGTTGGCATTGGGTCCTCTTGGTGAGAGAGCCTTAGCTAGGGTTAGGGTTCGGTCCAGGGACGTCGCCAGGGCCGAAGCGACTCCGGTCTCGTGATCTCCCTCGAGGGCTGAAGTGAGGGCCCATGCAGCAAGGCGGCTCAAGTGCAGGCTTAGGGTTCGAGGCCGGCTTAGGTTTCGGTGGAGGGTCCCAGTTCGGTGTAGGGTTAGGGTTAGGGTTAGGTCCCAGGAGGCTCCAGGCGCCGAACCCACAGCAGGGCAGTGGTCTCCCCGAAGGGCTGAGTTGAGGACACAAGGGACGGTGCCGGTCACGATCCGGCTTTGGCTGCCAAGGCCACAGACGTCGATCGGCCCCTGTTCGAGGAGGCCTCCGGAATCCTCTCGCTCAGCTGCAGACAGGCTGGGAAACCACATGGTGAGCTTCCAGGTTCCATGCCGAGCCAGCCTGCACCGCTTCTGGACCCCAGGCGCGTGGTGTTGCCAGACGTTGGCATTGGGTCCCCATGGGGAGGGAGCCTTAGCTAGGGTTAGGGTTTGGTCCAGGGACGTCGCCAGGGCGGAATCGACTCCAGTCTCGTGATCTCCCTCGAGGGCTCAAGTGAGGGCCCATGCCAGAAGGCGGCTCACTTGCAGGGTTAGGGTTCAAGGCAGGCTTAGGTTGCGGTGGAGGGTCCCTGTTCGGGGTTCGGTTAGGGTTAGGGTTAGGTCCCAGGAGGCTCCAGGCGCCCAACCCACAGCAGGGCAGTGGTCTCCCCGAAGGCCTGAGTTGAGGGCACAAGGGAGGCTGCCGGTCAGGATCCGTCTTTGGCTGCCAGGGCCACACACGTGATTGGGCCCCTCGTCGAGGAGGCCTCCGGAATCCTCTCGGCAGCTGCAGCCGGGCCTGGGATCCGGCATGGTGAGCTTCCAGGTTCCATGCCGAGTCGGCCTGCACCTCTTCCCGACGCCAGGCGCGTGGTGTTGTCAGACGTTGGCATTGGGTCCTCTTGGGGGGAGAGCCTTAGCTAGGGTTAGGGTTCGGTCCAGGGACGTCGCCAGGGCCGAAGCGACTCCGGTCTCGTGATCTCCCTCGAGGGCTGAAGTGAGGGCCCATGCAGAAAGGCGGCTCAAGTGCAGGCTTAGGGTTCGAGGCCGGCTTAGGTTTCGGTGGAGGGTCCCAGTTCGGTGTAGGGTTAGGGTTAGGGTTAGGTCCCAGGAGGCTCCAGGCGCCGAACCCACAGCAGGGCAGTGGTCTCCCCGAAGGGCTGAGTTGAGGACACAAGGGACGGTGCCGGTCACGATCCGGCTTTGGCTGCCAAGGCCACAGACGTCGATCGGCCCCTGTTCGAGGAGGCCTCCGGAATCCTCTCGCTCAGCTGCAGACAGGCTGGGAAACCACATGGTGAGCTTCCAGGTTCCATGCCGAGCCAGCCTGCACCGCTTCTGGACCCCAGGCGCGTGGTGTTGCCAGACGTTGGCATTGGGTCCCCATGGGGAGGGAGCCTTAGCTAGGGTTAGGGTTTGGTCCAGGGACGTCGCCAGGGCGGAATCGACTCCAGTCTCGTGATCTCCCTCGAGGGCTCAAGTGAGGGCCCATGCCAGAAGGCGGCTCACTTGCAGGGTTAGGGTTCGAGGCAGGCTTAGGTTGCGGTGGAGGGTCCCTGTTCGGGGTTCGGTTAGGGTTAGGGTTAGGTCCCAGGAGGCTCCAGGCGCCCAACCCACAGCAGGGCAGTGGTCTCCCCGAAGGCCTGAGTTGAGGGCACAAGGGAGGCTGCCGGTCAGGATCCGTCTTTGGCTGCCAGGGCCACACACGTGATTGGGCCCCTCGTCGAGGAGGCCTCCGAAATCCTTCGGCAGCTGCAGCCGGGCCTGGGATCCGGCATGGTGAGCTTCCAGGTTCCATGCCGAGTCGGCCTGCACCTCTTCCCGACGCCAGGCGCGTGGTGTTGTCAGACGTTGGCACTGGGTCCTCTTGGGGAGAGAGCCTTAGCTAGGGTTAGGGTTCGGTCCAGGGACGTCGCCAGGGCCGAAGCGACTCCGGTCTCGTGATCTCCCTCGAGGGCTGAAGTGAGGGCCCATGCAGCAAGGCGGCTCAAGTGCAGGCTTAGGGTTCGAGGCCGGCTTAGGTTTCGGTGGAGGGTCCCAGTTCGGTGTAGGGTTAGGGTTAGGGTTAGGTCCCAGGAGGCTCCAGGCGCCGAACCCACAGCAGGGCAGTGGTCTCCCCGAAGGGCTGAGTTGAGGACACAAGGGACGGTGCCGGTCACGATCCGGCTTTGGCTGCCAAGGCCACAGACGTCGATCGGCCCCCTGTTCGAGGAGGCCTCCGGAATCCTCTCGCTCAGCTGCAGACAGGCTGGGAAACCACATGGTGAGCTTCCAGGTTCCATGCCGAGCCAGCCTGCACCGCTTCTGGACCCCAGGCGCGTGGTGTTGCCAGACGTTGGCATTGGGTCCCCATGGGGAGGGAGCCTTAGCTAGGGTTAGGGTTTGGTCCAGGGACGTCGCCAGGGCGGAATCGACTCCAGTCTCGTGATCTCCCTCGAGGGCTCAAGTGAGGGCCCATGCCAGAAGGCGGCTCACTTGCAGGGTTAGGGTTCGAGGCAGGCTTAGGTTGCGGTGGAGGGTCCCTGTTCGGGGTTCGGTTAGGGTTAGGGTTAGGTCCCAGGAGGCTCCAGGCGCCCAACCCACAGCAGGGCAGTGGTCTCCCCGAAGGCCTGAGTTGAGGGCACAAGGGAGGCTGCCGGTCAGGATCCGTCTTTGGCTGCCAGGGCCACACACGTGATTGGGCCCCTCGTCGAGGAGGCCTCCGGAATCCTCTCGGCAGCTGCAGCCGGGCCTGGGATCCGGCATGGTGAGCTTCCAGGTTCCATGCCGAGTCGGCCTGCACCTCTTCCCGACGCCAGGCGCGTGGTGTTGTCAGACGTTGGCATTGGGTCCTCTTGGGGAGAGAGCCTTAGCTAGGGTTAGGGTTCGGTCCAGGGACGTCGCCAGGGCCGAAGCGACTCCGGTCTCGTGATCTCCCTCGAGGGCTGAAGTGAGGGCCCATGCAGAAAGGCGGCTCAAGTGCAGGCTTAGGGTTCGAGGCCGGCTTAGGTTTCGGTGGAGGGTCCCAGTTCGGTGTAGGGTTAGGGTTAGGGTTAGGTCCCAGGAGGCTCCAGGCGCCGAACCCACAGCAGGGCAGTGGTCTCCCCGAAGGGCTGAGTTGAGGACACAAGGGACGGTGCCGGTCACGATCCGGCTTTGGCTGCCAAGGCCACAGACGTCGATCGGCCCCTGTTCGAGGAGGCCTCCGGGATCCACTCGCTCAGCTGCAGACAGGCTGGGAAACCACATGGTGAGCTTCCAGGTTCCATGCCGAGCCAGCCTGCACCGCTTCTGGACCCCAGGCGCGTGGTGTTGCCAGACGTTGGCATTGGGTCCCCATGGGGAGGGAGCCTTAGCTAGGGTTAGGGTTTGGTCCAGGGACGTCGCCAGGGCGGAATCGACTCCAGTCTCGTGATCTCCCTCGAGGGCTCAAGTGAGGGCCCATGCCAGAAGGCGGCTCACTTGCAGGGTTAGGGTTCGAGGCAGGCTTAGGTTGCGGTGGAGGGTCCCTGTTCGGGGTACGGTTAGGGTTAGGGTTAGGTCCCAGGAGGCTCCAGGCGCCCAACCCACAGCAGGGCAGTGGTCTCCCCGAAGGCCTGAGTTGAGGGCACAAGGGAGGCTGCCGGTCAGGATCCGTCTTTGGCTGCCAGGGCCACACACGTGATTGGGCCCCTGGTCGAGGAGGTCTCCGGAATCCTCTCGGCAGCTGCAGCCGGGCCTGGGATCCGGCATGGTGAGCTTCCAGGTTCCATGCCGAGTCGGCCTGCACCTCTTCCCGACGCCAGGCGCGTGGTGTTGTCAGACGTTGGCATTGGGTCCTCTTGGTGAGAGAGCCTTAGCTAGGGTTAGGGTTCGGTCCAGGGACGTCGCCAGGGCCGAAGCGACTCCGGTCTCGTGATCTCCCTCGAGGGCTGAAGTGAGGGCCCATGCAGCAAGGCGGCTCAAGTGCAGGCTTAGGGTTCGAGGCCGGCTTAGGTTTCGGTGGAGGGTCCCAGTTCGGTGTAGGGTTAGGGTTAGGGTTAGGTCCCAGGAGGCTCCAGGCGCCGAACCCACAGCAGGGCAGTGGTCTCCCCGAAGGGCTGAGTTGAGGACACAAGGGACGGTGCCGGTCACGATCCGGCTTTGGCTGCCAAGGCCACAGACGTCGATCGGCCCCTGTTCGAGGAGGCCTCCGGAATCCTCTCGCTCAGCTGCAGACAGGCTGGGAAACCACATGGTGAGCTTCCAGGTTCCATGCCGAGCCAGCCTGCACCGCTTCTGGACCCCAGGCGCGTGGTGTTGCCAGACGTTGGCATTGGGTCCCCATGGGGAGGGAGCCTTAGCTAGGGTTAGGGTTTGGTCCAGGGACGTCGCCAGGGCGGAATCGACTCCAGTCTCGTGATCTCCCTCGAGGGCTCAAGTGAGGGCCCATGCCAGAAGGCGGCTCACTTGCAGGGTTAGGGTTCGAGGCAGGCTTAGGTTGCGGTGGAGGGTCCCTGTTCGGGGTTCGGTTAGGGTTAGGGTTAGGTCCCAGGAGGCTCCAGGCGCCCAACCCACAGCAGGGCAGTGGTCTCCCCGAAGGCCTGAGTTGAGGGCACAAGGGAGGCTGCCGGTCAGGATCCGTCTTTGGCTGCCAGGGCCACACACGTGATTGGGCCCCTCGTCGAGGAGGCCTCCGGAATCCTCTCGGCAGCTGCAGCCGGGCCTGGGATCCGGCATGGTGAGCTTCCAGGTTCCATGCCGAGTCGGCCTGCACCTCTTCCCGACGCCAGGCGCGTGGTGTTGTCAGACGTTGGCATTGGGTCGTCTTGGGGAGAGAGCCTTAGCTAGGGTTAGGGTTCGGTCCAGGGACGTCGCCAGGGCCGAAGCGACTCCGGTCTCGTGATCTCCCTCGAGGGCTGAAGTGAGGGCCCATGCAGCAAGGCGGCTCAAGTGCAGGCTTAGGGTTCGAGGCCGGCTTAGGTTTCGGTGGAGGGTCCCAGTTCGGTGTAGGGTTAGGGTTAGGGTTAGGTCCCAGGAGGCTCCAGGCGCCGAACCCACAGCAGGGCAGTGGTCTCCCCGAAGGGCTGAGTTGAGGACACAAGGGACGGTGCCGGTCACGATCCGGCTTTGGCTGCCAAGGCCACAGACGTCGATCGGCCCCTGTTCGAGGAGGCCTCCGGAATCCACTCGCTCAGCTGCAGACAGGCTGGGAAACCACATGGTGAGCTTCCAGGTTCCATGCCGAGCCAGCCTGCACCGCTTCTGGACCCCAGGCGCGTGGTGTTGCCAGACGTTGGCATTGGGTCCCCATGGGGAGGGAGCCTTAGCTAGGGTTAGGGTTTGGTCCAGGGACGTCGCCAGGGCGGAATCGACTCCAGTCTCGTGATCTCCCTCGAGGGCTCAAGTGAGGGCCCATGCCAGAAGGCGGCTCACTTGCAGGGTTAGGGTTCGAGGCAGGCTTAGGTTGCGGTGGAGGGTCCCTGTTCGGGGTACGGTTAGGGTTAGGGTTAGGTCCCAGGAGGCTCCAGGCGCCCAACCCACAGCAGGGCAGTGGTCTCCCCGAAGGCCTGAGTTGAGGGCACAAGGGAGGCTGCCGGTCAGGATCCGTCTTTGGCTGCCAGGGCCACACACGTGATTGGGCCCCTGGTCGAGGAGGTCTCCGGAATCCTCTCGGCAGCTGCAGCCGGGCCTGGGATCCGGCATGGTGAGCTTCCAGGTTCCATGCCGAGTCGGCCTGCACCTCTTCCCGACGCCAGGCGCGTGGTGTTGTCAGACGTTGGCATTGGGTCCTCTTGGTGAGAGAGCCTTAGCTAGGGTTAGGGTTCGGTCCAGGGACGTCGCCAGGGCCGAAGCGACTCCGGTCTCGTGATCTCCCTCGAGGGCTGAAGTGAGGGCCCATGCAGCAAGGCGGCTCAAGTGCAGGCTTAGGGTTCGAGGCCGGCTTAGGTTTCGGTGGAGGGTCCCAGTTCGGTGTAGGGTTAGGGTTAGGGTTAGGTCCCAGGAGGCTCCAGGCGCCGAACCCACAGCAGGGCAGTGGTCTCCCCGAAGGGCTGAGTTGAGGACACAAGGGACGGTGCCGGTCACGATCCGGCTTTGGCTGCCAAGGCCACAGACGTCGATCGGCCCCTGTTCGAGGAGGCCTCCGGAATCCTCTCGCTCAGCTGCAGACAGGCTGGGAAACCACATGGTGAGCTTCCAGGTTCCATGCCGAGCCAGCCTGCACCGCTTCTGGACCCCAGGCGCGTGGTGTTGCCAGACGTTGGCATTGGGTCCCCATGGGGAGGGAGCCTTAGCTAGGGTTAGGGTTTGGTCCAGGGACGTCGCCAGGGCGGAATCGACTCCAGTCTCGTGATCTCCCTCGAGGGCTCAAGTGAGGGCCCATGCCAGAAGGCGGCTCACTTGCAGGGTTAGGGTTCGAGGCAGGCTTAGGTTGCGGTGGAGGGTCCCTGTTCGGGGTTCGGTTAGGGTTAGGGTTAGGTCCCAGGAGGCTCCAGGCGCCCAACCCACAGCAGGGCAGTGGTCTCCCCGAAGGCCTGAGTTGAGGGCACAAGGGAGGCTGCCGGTCAGGATCCGTCTTTGGCTGCCAGGGCCACACACGTGATTGGGCCCCTCGTCGAGGAGGCCTCCGGAATCCTCTCGGCAGCTGCAGCCGGGCCTGGGATCCGGCATGGTGAGCTTCCAGGTTCCATGCCGAGTCGGCCTGCACCTCTTCCCGACGCCAGGCGCGTGGTGTTGTCAGACGTTGGCATTGGGTCGTCTTGGGGAGAGAGCCTTAGCTAGGGTTAGGGTTCGGTCCAGGGACGTCGCCAGGGCCGAAGCGACTCCGGTCTCGTGATCTCCCTCGAGGGCTGAAGTGAGGGCCCATGCAGCAAGGCGGCTCAAGTGCAGGCTTAGGGTTCGAGGCCGGCTTAGGTTTCGGTGGAGGGTCCCAGTTCGGTGTAGGGTTAGGGTTAGGGTTAGGTCCCAGGAGGCTCCAGGCGCCGAACCCACAGCAGGGCAGTGGTCTCCCCGAAGGGCTGAGTTGAGGACACAAGGGACGGTGCCGGTCACGATCCGGCTTTGGCTGCCAAGGCCACAGACGTCGATCGGCCCCTGTTCGAGGAGGCCTCCGGAATCCACTCGCTCAGCTGCAGACAGGCTGGGAAACCACATGGTGAGCTTCCAGGTTCCATGCCGAGCCAGCCTGCACCGCTTCTGGACCCCAGGCGCGTGGTGTTGCCAGACGTTGGCATTGGGTCCCCATGGGGAGGGAGCCTTAGCTAGGGTTAGGGTTTGGTCCAGGGACGTCGCCAGGGCGGAATCGACTCCAGTCTCGTGATCTCCCTCGAGGGCTCAAGTGAGGGCCCATGCCAGAAGGCGGCTCACTTGCAGGGTTAGGGTTCGAGGCAGGCTTAGGTTGCGGTGGAGGGTCCCTGTTCGGGGTACGGTTAGGGTTAGGGTTAGGTCCCAGGAGGCTCCAGGCGCCCAACCCACAGCAGGGCAGTGGTCTCCCCGAAGGCCTGAGTTGAGGGCACAAGGGAGGCTGCCGGTCAGGATCCGTCTTTGGCTGCCAGGGCCACACACGTGATTGGGCCCCTGGTCGAGGAGGCCTCCGGAATCCTCTCGGCAGCTGCAGCCGGGCCTGGGATCCGGCATGGTGAGCTTCCAGGTTCCATGCCGAGTCGGCCTGCACCTCTTCCCGACGCCAGGCGCGTGGTGTTGTCAGACGTTGGCATTGGGTCGTCTTGGGGAGAGAGCCTTAGCTAGGGTTAGGGTTCGGTCCAGGGACGTCGCCAGGGCCGAAGCGACTCCGGTCTCGTGATCTCCCTCGAGGGCTGAAGTGAGGGCCCATGCAGCAAGGCGGCTCAAGTGCAGGCTTAGGGTTCGAGGCCGGCTTAGGTTTCGGTGGAGGGTCCCAGTTCGGTGTAGGGTTAGGGTTAGGGTTAGGTCCCAGGAGGCTCCAGGCGCCGAACCCACAGCAGGGCAGTGGTCTCCCCGAAGGGCTGAGTTGAGGACACAAGGGACGGTGCCGGTCACGATCCGGCTTTGGCTGCCAAGGCCACAGACGTCGATCGGCCCCTGTTCGAGGAGGCCTCCGGAATCCTCTCGCTCAGCTGCAGACAGGCTGGGAAACCACATGGTGAGCTTCCAGGTTCCATGCCGAGCCAGCCTGCACCGCTTCTGGACCCCAGGCGCGTGGTGTTGCCAGACGTTGGCATTGGGTCCCCATGGGGAGCTAGCCTTAGCTAGGGTTAGGGTTTGGTCCAGGGACGTCGCCAGGGCGGAATCGACTCCAGTCTCGTGATCTCCCTCGAGGGCTCAAGTGAGGGCCCATGCCAGAAGGCGGCTCACTTGCAGGGTTAGGGTTCGAGGCAGGCTTAGGTTGCGGTGGAGGGTCCCTGTTCGGGGTTTGGTTAGGGTTAGGGTTAGGTCCCAGGAGGCTCCAGGCGCCCAACCCACAGCAGGGCAGTGGTCTCCCCGAAGGCCTGAGTTGAGGGCACAAGGGAGGCTGCCGGTCAGGATCCGTCTTTGGCTGCCAGGGCCACACACGTGATTGGGCCCCTCGTCGAGGAGGCCTCCGGAATCCTCTCGGCAGCTGCAGCCGGGCCTGGGATCCGGCATGGTGAGCTTCCAGGTTCCATGCCGAGTCGGCCTGCACCTCTTCCCGACGCCAGGCGCGTGGTGTTGTCAGACGTTGGCATTGGGTCGTCTTGGGGAGAGAGCCTTAGCTAGGGTTAGGGTTCGGTCCAGGGACGTCGCCAGGGCCGAAGCGACTCCGGTCTCGTGATCTCCCTCGAGGGCTGAAGTGAGGGCCCATGCAGAAAGGCGGCTCAAGTGCAGGCTTAGGGTTCGAGGCCGGCTTAGGTTTCGGTGGAGGGTCCCAGTTCGGTGTAGGGTTAGGGTTAGGGTTAGGTCCCAGGAGGCTCCAGGCGCCGAACCCACAGCAGGGCAGTGGTCTCCCCGAAGGGCTGAGTTGAGGACACAAGGGACGGTGCCGGTCACGATCCGGCTTTGGCTGCCAAGGCCACAGACGTCGATCGGCCCCTGTTCGAGGAGGCCTCCGGAATCCTCTCGCTCAGCTGCAGACAGGCTGGGAAACCACATGGTGAGCTTCCAGGTTCCATGCCGAGCCAGCCTGCACCGCTTCTGGACCCCAGGCGCGTGGTGTTGCCAGACGTTGGCATTGGGTCCCCATGGGGAGGGAGTCTTAGCTAGGGTTAGGGTTTGGTCCAGGGACGTCGCCAGGGCGGAATCGACTCCAGTCTCGTGATCTCCCTCGAGGGCTCAAGTGAGGGCCCATGCCAGAAGGCGGCTCACTTGCAGGGTTAGGGTTCGAGGCAGGCTTAGGTTGCGGTGGAGGGTCCCTGTTCGGGGTTCGGTTAGGGTTAGGGTTAGGTCCCAGGAGGCTCCAGGCGCCCCACCCACAGCAGGGCAGTGGTCTCCCCGAAGGCCTGAGTTGAGGGCACAAGGGAGGCTGCCGGTCAGGATCCGTCTTTGGCTGCCAGGGCCACACACGTGATTGGGCCCCTCGTAGAGGAGGCCTCCGGAATCCTCTCGGCAGCTGCAGCCGGGCCTGGGATCCGGCATGGTGAGCTTCCAGGTTCCATGCCGAGTCGGCCTGCACCTCTTCCCGACGCCAGGCGCGTGGTGTTGTCAGACGTTGGCATTGGGTCGTCTTGGGGAGAGAGCCTTAGCTAGGGTTAGGGTTCGGTCCAGGGACGTCGCCAGGGCCGAAGCGACTCCGGTCTCGTGATCTCCCTCGAGGGCTGAAGTGAGGGCCCATGCAGAAAGGCGGCTCAAGTGCAGGCTTAGGGTTCGAGGCCGGCTTAGGTTTCGGTGGAGGGTCCCAGTTCGGTGTAGGGTTAGGGTTAGGGTTAGGTCCCAGGAGGCTCCAGGCGCCGAACCCACAGCAGGGCAGTGGTCTCCCCGAAGGGCTGAGTTGAGGACACAAGGGACGGTGCCGGTCACGATCCGGCTTTGGCTGCCAAGGCCACAGACGTCGATCGGCCCCTGTTCGAGGAGGCCTCCGGAATCCTCTCGCTCAGCTGCAGACAGGCTGGGAAACCACATGGTGAGCTTCCAGGTTCCATGCCGAGCCAGCCTGCACCGCTTCTGGACCCCAGGCGCGTGGTGTTGCCAGACGTTGGCATTGGGTCCCCATGGGGAGGGAGCCTTAGCTAGGGTTAGGGTTTGGTCCAGGGACGTCGCCAGGGCGGAATCGACTCCAGTCTCGTGATCTCCCTCGAGGGCTCAAGTGAGGGCCCATGCCAGAAGGCGGCTCACTTGCAGGGTTAGGGTTCGAGGCAGGCTTAGGTTGCGGTGGAGGGTCCCTGTTCGGGGTTCGGTTAGGGTTAGGGTTAGGTCCCAGGAGGCTCCAGGCGCCCAACCCACAGCAGGGCAGTGGTCTCCCCGAAGGCCTGAGTTGAGGGCACAAGGGAGGCTGCCGGTCAGGATCCGTCTTTGGCTGCCAGGGCCACACACGTGATTGGGCCCCTCGTCGAGGAGGCCTCCGGAATCCTCTCGGCAGCTGCAGCCGGGCCTGGGATCCGGCATGGTGAGCTTCCAGGTTCCATGCCGAGTCGGCCTGCACCTCTTCCCGACGCCAGGCGCGTGGTGTTGTCAGACGTTGGCATTGGGTCCTCTTGGGGAGAGAGCCTTAGCTAGGGTTAGGGTTCGGTCCAGGGACGTCGCCAGGGCCGAAGCGACTCCGGTCTCGTGATCTCCCTCGAGGGCTGAAGTGAGGGCCCATGCAGCAAGGCGGCTCAAGTGCAGGCTTAGGGTTCGAGGCCGGCTTAGGTTTCGGTGGAGGGTCCCAGTTCGGTGTAGGGTTAGGGTTAGGGTTAGGTCCCAGGAGGCTCCAGGCGCCGAACCCACAGCAGGGCAGTGGTCTCCCCGAAGGGCTGAGTTGAGGACACAAGGGACGGTGCCGGTCACGATCCGGCTTTGGCTGCCAAGGCCACAGACGTCGATCGGCCCCTGTTCGAGGAGGCCTCCGGAATCCTCTCGCTCAGCTGCAGACAGGCTGGGAAACCACATGGTGAGCTTCCAGGTTCCATGCCGAGCCAGCCTGCACCGCTTCTGGACCCCAGGCGCGTGGTGTTGCCAGACGTTGGCATTGGGTCCCCATGGGGAGGGAGCCTTAGCTAGGGTTAGGGTTTGGTCCAGGGACGTCGCCAGGGCGGAATCGACTCCAGTCTCGTGATCTCCCTCGAGGGCTCAAGTGAGGGCCCATGCCAGAAGGCGGCTCACTTGCAGGGTTAGGGTTCGAGGCAGGCTTAGGTTGCGGTGGAGGGTCCCTGTTCGGGGTTCGGTTAGGGTTAGGGTTAGGTCCCAGGAGGCTCCAGGCGCCCAACCCACAGCAGGGCAGTGGTCTCCCCGAAGGCCTGAGTTGAGGGCACAAGGGAGGCTGCCGGTCAGGATCCGTCTTTGGCTGCCAGGGCCACACACGTGATTGGGCCCCTCGTCGAGGAGGCCTCCGGAATCCTCTCGGCAGCTGCAGCCGGGCCTGGGATCCGGCATGGTGAGCTTCCAGGTTCCATGCCGAGTCGGCCTGCACCTCTTCCCGACGCCAGGCGCGTGGTGTTGTCAGACGTTGGCATTGGGTCCTCTTGGTGAGAGAGCCTTAGCTAGGGTTAGGGTTCGGTCCAGGGACGTCGCCAGGGCCGAAGCGACTCCGGTCTCGTGATCTCCCTCGAGGGCTGAAGTGAGGGCCCATGCAGCAAGGCGGCTCAAGTGCAGGCTTAGGGTTCGAGGCCGGCTTAGGTTTCGGTGGAGGGTCCCAGTTCGGTGTAGGGTTAGGGTTAGGGTTAGGTCCCAGGAGGCTCCAGGCGCCGAACCCACAGCAGGGCAGTGGTCTCCCCGAAGGGCTGAGTTGAGGACACAAGGGACGGTGCCGGTCACGATCCGGCTTTGGCTGCCAAGGCCACAGACGTCGATCGGCCCCTGTTCGAGGAGGCCTCCGGAATCCTCTCGCTCAGCTGCAGACAGGCTGGGAAACCACATGGTGAGCTTCCAGGTTCCATGCCGAGCCAGCCTGCACCGCTTCTGGACCCCAGGCGCGTGGTGTTGCCAGACGTTGGCATTGGGTCCCCATGGGGAGGGAGCCTTAGCTAGGGTTAGGGTTTGGTCCAGGGACGTCGCCAGGGCGGAATCGACTCCAGTCTCGTGATCTCCCTCGAGGGCTCAAGTGAGGGCCCATGCCAGAAGGCGGCTCACTTGCAGGGTTAGGGTTCGAGGCAGGCTTAGGTTGCGGTGGAGGGTCCCTGTTCGGGGTTCGGTTAGGGTTAGGGTTAGGTCCCAGGAGGCTCCAGGCGCCCAACCCACAGCAGGGCAGTGGTCTCCCCGAAGGCCTGAGTTGAGGGCACAAGGGAGGCTGCCGGTCAGGATCCGTCTTTGGCTGCCAGGGCCACACACGTGATTGGGCCCCTCGTCGAGGAGGCCTCCGGAATCCTCTCGGCAGCTGCAGCCGGGCCTGGGATCCGGCATGGTGAGCTTCCAGGTTCCATGCCGAGTCGGCCTGCACCTCTTCCCGACGCCAGGCGCGTGGTGTTGTCAGACGTTGGCATTGGGTCGTCTTGGGGAGAGAGCCTTAGCTAGGGTTAGGGTTCGGTCCAGGGACGTCGCCAGGGCCGAAGCGACTCCGGTCTCGTGATCTCCCTCGAGGGCTGAAGTGAGGGCCCATGCAGCAAGGCGGCTCAAGTGCAGGCTTAGGGTTCGAGGCCGGCTTAGGTTTCGGTGGAGGGTCCCAGTTCGGTGTAGGGTTAGGGTTAGGGTTAGGTCCCAGGAGGCTCCAGGCGCCGAACCCACAGCAGGGCAGTGGTCTCCCCGAAGGGCTGAGTTGAGGACACAAGGGACGGTGCCGGTCACGATCCGGCTTTGGCTGCCAAGGCCACAGACGTCGATCGGCCCCTGTTCGAGGAGGCCTCCGGAATCCACTCGCTCAGCTGCAGACAGGCTGGGAAACCACATGGTGAGCTTCCAGGTTCCATGCCGAGCCAGCCTGCACCGCTTCTGGACCCCAGGCGCGTGGTGTTGCCAGACGTTGGCATTGGGTCCCCATGGGGAGGGAGCCTTAGCTAGGGTTAGGGTTTGGTCCAGGGACGTCGCCAGGGCGGAATCGACTCCAGTCTCGTGATCTCCCTCGAGGGCTCAAGTGAGGGCCCATGCCAGAAGGCGGCTCACTTGCAGGGTTAGGGTTCGAGGCAGGCTTAGGTTGCGGTGGAGGGTCCCTGTTCGGGGTTCGGTTAGGGTTAGGGTTAGGTCCCAGGAGGCTCCAGGCGCCCAACCCACAGCAGGGCAGTGGTCTCCCCGAAGGCCTGAGTTGAGGGCACAAGGGAGGCTGCCGGTCAGGATCCGTCTTTGGCTGCCAGGGCCACACACGTGATTGGGCCCCTGGTCGAGGAGGCCTCCGGAATCCTCTCGGCAGCTGCAGCCGGGCCTGGGATCCGGCATGGTGAGCTTCCAGGTTCCATGCCGAGTCGGCCTGCACCTCTTCCCGACGCCAGGCGCGTGGTGTTGTCAGACGTTGGCATTGGGTCGTCTTGGGGAGAGAGCCTTAGCTAGGGTTAGGGTTCGGTCCAGGGACGTCGCCAGGGCCGAAGCGACTCCGGTCTCGTGATCTCCCTCGAGGGCTGAAGTGAGGGCCCATGCAGCAAGGCGGCTCAAGTGCAGGCTTAGGGTTCGAGGCCGGCTTAGGTTTCGGTGGAGGGTCCCAGTTCGGTGTAGGGTTAGGGTTAGGGTTAGGTCCCAGGAGGCTCCAGGCGCCGAACCCACAGCAGGGCAGTGGTCTCCCCGAAGGGCTGAGTTGAGGACACAAGGGACGGTGCCGGTCACGATCCGGCTTTGGCTGCCAAGGCCACAGACGTCGATCGGCCCCTGTTCGAGGAGGCCTCCGGAATCCTCTCGCTCAGCTGCAGACAGGCTGGGAAACCACATGGTGAGCTTCCAGGTTCCATGCCGAGCCAGCCTGCACCGCTTCTGGACCCCAGGCGCGTGGTGTTGCCAGACGTTGGCATTGGGTCCCCATGGGGAGCTAGCCTTAGCTAGGGTTAGGGTTTGGTCCAGGGACGTCGCCAGGGCGGAATCGACTCCAGTCTCGTGATCTCCCTCGAGGGCTCAAGTGAGGGCCCATGCCAGAAGGCGGCTCACTTGCAGGGTTAGGGTTCGAGGCAGGCTTAGGTTGCGGTGGAGGGTCCCTGTTCGGGGTTCGGTTAGGGTTAGGGTTAGGTCCCAGGAGGCTCCAGGCGCCCAACCCACAGCAGGGCAGTGGTCTCCCCGAAGGCCTGAGTTGAGGGCACAAGGGAGGCTGCCGGTCAGGATCCGTCTTTGGCTGCCAGGGCCACACACGTGATTGGGCCCCTCGTCGAGGAGGCCTCCGGAATCCTCTCGGCAGCTGCAGCCGGGCCTGGGATCCGGCATGGTGAGCTTCCAGGTTCCATGCCGAGTCGGCCTGCACCTCTTCCCGACGCCAGGCGCGTGGTGTTGTCAGACGTTGGCATTGGGTCGTCTTGGGGAGAGAGCCTTAGCTAGGGTTAGGGTTCGGTCCAGGGACGTCGCCAGGGCCGAAGCGACTCCGGTCTCGTGATCTCCCTCGAGGGCTGAAGTGAGGGCCCATGCAGAAAGGCGGCTCAAGTGCAGGCTTAGGGTTCGAGGCCGGCTTAGGTTTCGGTGGAGGGTCCCAGTTCGGTGTAGGGTTAGGGTTAGGGTTAGGTCCCAGGAGGCTCCAGGCGCCGAACCCACAGCAGGGCAGTGGTCTCCCCGAAGGGCTGAGTTGAGGACACAAGGGACGGTGCCGGTCACGATCCGGCTTTGGCTGCCAAGGCCACAGACGTCGATCGGCCCCTGTTCGAGGAGGCCTCCGGAATCCTCTCGCTCAGCTGCAGACAGGCTGGGAAACCACATGGTGAGCTTCCAGGTTCCATGCCGAGCCAGCCTGCACCGCTTCTGGACCCCAGGCGCGTGGTGTTGCCAGACGTTGGCATTGGGTCCCCATGGGGAGGGAGCCTTAGCTAGGGTTAGGGTTTGGTCCAGGGACGTCGCCAGGGCGGAATTGACTGCAGTCTCGTGATCTCCCTCGAGGGCTCAAGTGAGGGCCCATGCCAGAAGGCGGCTCACTTGCAGGGTTAGGGTTCGAGGCAGGCTTAGGTTGCGGTGGAGGGTCCCTGTTCGGGGTTCGGTTAGGGTTAGGGTTAGGTCCCAGGAGGCTCCAGGCGCCCAACCCACAGCAGGGCAGTGGTCTCCCCGAAGGCCTGAGTTGAGGGCACAAGGGAGGCTGCCGGTCAGGATCCGTCTTTGGCTGCCAGGGCCACACACGTGATTGGGCCCCTCGTCGAGGAGGCCTCCGGAATCCTCTCAGCAGCTGCAGCCGGGCCTGGGATCCGGCATGGTGAGCTTCCAGGTTCCATGCCGAGTCGGCCTGCACCTCTTCCCGACGCCAGGCGCGTGGTGTTGTCAGACGTTGGCATTGGGTCGTCTTGGGGAGAGAGCCTTAGCTAGGGTTAGGGTTCGGTCCAGGGACGTCGCCAGGGCCGAAGCGACTCCGGTCTCGTGATCTCCCTCGAGGGCTGAAGTGAGGGCCCATGCAGAAAGGCGGCTCAAGTGCAGGCTTAGGGTTCGAGGCCGGCTTAGGTTTCGGTGGAGGGTCCCAGTTCGGTGTAGGGTTAGGGTTAGGGTTAGGTCCCAGGAGGCTCCAGGCGCCGAACCCACAGCAGGGCAGTGGTCTCCCCGAAGGGCTGAGTTGAGGACACAAGGGACGGTGCCGGTCACGATCCGGCTTTGGCTGCCAAGGCCACAGACGTCGATCGGCCCCTGTTCGAGGAGGCCTCCGGAATCCTCTCGCTCAGCTGCAGACAGGCTGGGAAACCACATGGTGAGCTTCCAGGTTCCATGCCGAGCCAGCCTGCACCGCTTCTGGACCCCAGGCGCGTGGTGTTGCCAGACGTTGGCATTGGGTCCCCATGGGGAGGGAGCCTTAGCTAGGGTTAGGGTTTGGTCCAGGGACGTCGCCAGGGCGGAATCGACTCCAGTCTCGTGATCTCCCTCGAGGGCTCAAGTGAGGGCCCATGCCAGAAGGCGGCTCACTTGCAGGGTTAGGGTTCGAGGCAGGCTTAGGTTGCGGTGGAGGGTCCCTGTTCGGGGTTCGGTTAGGGTTAGGGTTAGGTCCCAGGAGGCTCCAGGCGCCCAACCCACAGCAGGGCAGTGGTCTCCCCGAAGGCCTGAGTTGAGGGCACAAGGGAGGCTGCCGGTCAGGATCCGTCTTTGGCTGCCAGGGCCACACACGTGATTGGGCCCCTCGTCGAGGAGGCCTCCGGAATCCTCTCGGCAGCTGCAGCCGGGCCTGGGATCCGGCATGGTGAGCTTCCAGGTTCCATGCCGAGTCGGCCTGCACCTCTTCCCGACGCCAGGCGCGTGGTGTTGTCAGACGTTGGCACTGGGTCCTCTTGGGGAGAGAGCCTTAGCTAGGGTTAGGGTTCGGTCCAGGGACGTCGCCAGGGCCGAAGCGACTCCGGTCTCGTGATCTCCCTCGAGGGCTGAAGTGAGGGCCCATGCAGCAAGGCGGCTCAAGTGCAGGCTTAGGGTTCGAGGCCGGCTTAGGTTTCGGTGGAGGGTCCCAGTTCGGTGTAGGGTTAGGGTTAGGGTTAGGTCCCAGGAGGCTCCAGGCGCCGAACCCACAGCAGGGCAGTGGTCTCCCCGAAGGGCTGAGTTGAGGACACAAGGGACGGTGCCGGTCACGATCCGGCTTTGGCTGCCAAGGCCACAGACGTCGATCGGCCCCTGTTCGAGGAGGCCTCCGGAATCCTCTCGCTCAGCTGCAGACAGGCTGGGAAACCACATGGTGAGCTTCCAGGTTCCATGCCGAGCCAGCCTGCACCGCTTCTGGACCCCAGGCGCGTGGTGTTGCCAGACGTTGGCATTGGGTCCCCATGGGGAGCTAGCCTTAGCTAGGGTTAGGGTTTGGTCCAGGGACGTCGCCAGGGCGGAATCGACTCCAGTCTCGTGATCTCCCTCGAGGGCTCAAGTGAGGGCCCATGCCAGAAGGCGGCTCACTTGCAGGGTTAGGGTTCGAGGCAGGCTTAGGTTGCGGTGGAGGGTCCCTGTTCGGGGTTCGGTTAGGGTTAGGGTTAGGTCCCAGGAGGCTCCAGGCGCCCAACCCACAGCAGGGCAGTGGTCTCCCCGAAGGCCTGAGTTGAGGGCACAAGGGAGGCTGCCGGTCAGGATCCGTCTTTGGCTGCCAGGGCCACACACGTGATTGGGCCCCTCGTCGAGGAGGCCTCCGGAATCCTCTCGGCAGCTGCAGCCGGGCCTGGGATCCGGCATGGTGAGCTTCCAGGTTCCATGCCGAGTCGGCCTGCACCTCTTCCCGACGCCAGGCGCGTGGTGTTGTCAGACGTTGGCATTGGGTCGTCTTGGGGAGAGAGCCTTAGCTAGGGTTAGGGTTCGGTCCAGGGACGTCGCCAGGGCCGAAGCGACTCCGGTCTCGTGATCTCCCTCGAGGGCTGAAGTGAGGGCCCATGCAGAAAGGCGGCTCAAGTGCAGGCTTAGGGTTCGAGGCCGGCTTAGGTTTCGGTGGAGGGTCCCAGTTCGGTGTAGGGTTAGGGTTAGGGTTAGGTCCCAGGAGGCTCCAGGCGCCGAACCCACAGCAGGGCAGTGGTCTCCCCGAAGGGCTGAGTTGAGGACACAAGGGACGGTGCCGGTCACGATCCGGCTTTGGCTGCCAAGGCCACAGACGTCGATCGGCCCCTGTTCGAGGAGGCCTCCGGAATCCTCTCGCTCAGCTGCAGACAGGCTGGGAAACCACATGGTGAGCTTCCAGGTTCCATGCCGAGCCAGCCTGCACCGCTTCTGGACCCCAGGCGCGTGGTGTTGCCAGACGTTGGCATTGGGTCCCCATGGGGAGGGAGCCTTAGCTAGGGTTAGGGTTTGGTCCAGGGACGTCGCCAGGGCGGAATTGACTGCAGTCTCGTGATCTCCCTCGAGGGCTCAAGTGAGGGCCCATGCCAGAAGGCGGCTCACTTGCAGGGTTAGGGTTCGAGGCAGGCTTAGGTTGCGGTGGAGGGTCCCTGTTCGGGGTTCGGTTAGGGTTAGGGTTAGGTCCCAGGAGGCTCCAGGCGCCCCACCCACAGCAGGGCAGTGGTCTCCCCGAAGGCCTGAGTTGAGGGCACAAGGGAGGCTGCCGGTCAGGATCCGTCTTTGGCTGCCAGGGCCACACACGTGATTGGGCCCCTCGTCGAGGAGGCCTCCGGAATCCTCTCGGCAGCTGCAGCCGGGCCTGGGATCCGGCATGGTGAGCTTCCAGGTTCCATGCCGAGTCGGCCTGCACCTCTTCCCGACGCCAGGCGCGTGGTGTTGTCAGACGTTGGCATTGGGTCGTCTTGGGGAGAGAGCCTTAGCTAGGGTTAGGGTTCGGTCCAGGGACGTCGCCAGGGCCGAAGCGACTCCGGTCTCGTGATCTCCCTCGAGGGCTGAAGTGAGGGCCCATGCAGAAAGGCGGCTCAAGTGCAGGCTTAGGGTTCGAGGCCGGCTTAGGTTTCGGTGGAGGGTCCCAGTTCGGTGTAGGGTTAGGGTTAGGGTTAGGTCCCAGGAGGCTCCAGGCGCCGAACCCACAGCAGGGCAGTGGTCTCCCCGAAGGGCTGAGTTGAGGACACAAGGGACGGTGCCGGTCACGATCCGGCTTTGGCTGCCAAGGCCACAGACGTCGATCGGCCCCTGTTCGAGGAGGCCTCCGGAATCCTCTCGCTCAGCTGCAGACAGGCTGGGAAACCACATGGTGAGCTTCCAGGTTCCATGCCGAGCCAGCCTGCACCGCTTCTGGACCCCAGGCGCGTGGTGTTGCCAGACGTTGGCATTGGGTCCCCATGGGGAGGGAGCCTTAGCTAGGGTTAGGGTTTGGTCCAGGGACGTCGCCAGGGCGGAATCGACTCCAGTCTCGTGATCTCCCTCGAGGGCTCAAGTGAGGGCCCATGCCAGAAGGCGGCTCACTTGCAGGGTTAGGGTTCGAGGCAGGCTTAGGTTGCGGTGGAGGGTCCCTGTTCGGGGTTCGGTTAGGGTTAGGGTTAGGTCCCAGGAGGCTCCAGGCGCCCAACCCACAGCAGGGCAGTGGTCTCCCCGAAGGCCTGAGTTGAGGGCACAAGGGAGGCTGCCGGTCAGGATCCGTCTTTGGCTGCCAGGGCCACACACGTGATTGGGCCCCTCGTCGAGGAGGCCTCCGGAATCCTCTCGGCAGCTGCAGCCGGGCCTGGGATCCGGCATGGTGAGCTTCCAGGTTCCATGCCGAGTCGGCCTGCACCTCTTCCCGACGCCAGGCGCGTGGTGTTGTCAGACGTTGGCACTGGGTCCTCTTGGGGAGAGAGCCTTAGCTAGGGTTAGGGTTCGGTCCAGGGACGTCGCCAGGGCCGAAGCGACTCCGGTCTCGTGATCTCCCTCGAGGGCTGAAGTGAGGGCCCATGCAGCAAGGCGGCTCAAGTGCAGGCTTAGGGTTCGAGGCCGGCTTAGGTTTCGGTGGAGGGTCCCAGTTCGGTGTAGGGTTAGGGTTAGGGTTAGGTCCCAGGAGGCTCCAGGCGCCGAACCCACAGCAGGGCAGTGGTCTCCCCGAAGGGCTGAGTTGAGGACACAAGGGACGGTGCCGGTCACGATCCGGCTTTGGCTGCCAAGGCCACAGACGTCGATCGGCCCCTGTTCGAGGAGGCCTCCGGAATCCTCTCGCTCAGCTGCAGACAGGCTGGGAAACCACATGGTGAGCTTCCAGGTTCCATGCCGAGCCAGCCTGCACCGCTTCTGGACCCCAGGCGCGTGGTGTTGCCAGACGTTGGCATTGGGTCCCCATGGGGAGGGAGCCTTAGCTAGGGTTAGGGTTTGGCCCAGGGACGTCGCCAGGGCGGAATCGACTCCAGGCTCGTGATCTCCCTCGAGGGCTCAAGTGAGGGCCCATGCCAGAAGGCGGCTCACTTGCAGGGTTAGGGTTCGAGGCAGGCTTAGGTTGCGGTGGAGGGTCCCTGTTCGGGGTACGGTTAGGGTTAGGGTTAGGTCCCAGGAGGCTCCAGGCGCCCAACCCACAGCAGGGCAGTGGTCTCCCCGAAGGCCTGAGTTGAGGGCACAAGGGAGGCTGCCGGTCAGGATCCGTCTTTGGCTGCCAGGGCCACACACGTGATTGGGCCCCTGGTCGAGGAGGCCTCCGGAATCCTCTCGGCAGCTGCAGCCGGGCCTGGGATCCGGCATGGTGAGCTTCCAGGTTCCATGCCTAGTCGGCCTGCACCTCTTCCCGACGCCAGGCGCGTGGTGTTGTCAGACGTTGGCACTTGGTCCTCTTGGGGAGAGAGCCTTAGCTAGGGTTAGGGTTCGGTCCAGGGACGTCGCCAGGACCGAAGCGACTCCGGTCTCGTGATCTCCCTCGAGGGCTGAAGTGAGGGCCCATGCAGCAAGGCGGCTCAAGTGCAGGCTTAGGGTTCGAGGCCGGCTTAGGTTTCGGTGGAGGGTCCCAGTTCGGTGTAGGGTTAGGGTTAGGGTTAGGTCCCAGGAGGCTCCAGGCGCCGAACCCACAGCAGGGCAGTGGTCTCCCCGAAGGGCTGAGTTGAGGACACAAGGGACGGTGCCGGTCACGATCCGGCTTTGGCTGCCAAGGCCACAGACGTCGATCGGCCCCTGTTCGAGGAGGCCTCCGGAATCCTCTCGCTCAGCTGCAGACAGGCTGGGAAACCACATGGTGAGCTTCCAGGTTCCATGCCGAGCCAGCCTGCACCGCTTCTGGACCCCAGGCGCGTGGTGTTGCCAGACGTTGGCATTGGGTCCCCATGGGGACGGAGCCTTAGCTAGGGTTAGGGTTTGGCCCAGGGACGTCGCCAGGGCGGAATCGACTCCAGTCTCGTGATCTCCCTCGAGGGCTCAAGTGAGGGCCCATGCCAGAAGGCGGCTCACTTGCAGGGTTAGGGTTCGAGGCAGGCTTAGGTTGCGGTGGAGGGTCCCTGTTCGGGGTACGGTTAGGGTTAGGGTTAGGTCCCAGGAGGCTCCAGGCGCCCAACCCACAGCAGGGCAGTGGTCTCCCCGAAGGCCTGAGTTGAGGGCACAAGGGAGGCTGCCGGTCAGGATCCGTCTTTGGCTGCCAGGGCCACACACGTGATTGGGCCCCTGGTCGAGGAGGCCTCCGGAATCCTCTCGGCAGCTGCAGCCGGGCCTGGGATCCGGCATGGTGAGCTTCCAGGTTCCATGCCGAGTCGGCCTGCACCTCTTCCCGACGCCAGGCGCGTGGTGTTGTCAGACGTTGGCATTGGGTCCTCTTGGTGAGAGAGCCTTAGCTAGGGTTAGGGTTCGGTCCAGGGACGTCGCCAGGGCCGAAGCGACTCCGGTCTCGTGATCTCCCTCGAGGGCTGAAGTGAGGGCCCATGCAGCAAGGCGGCTCAAGTGCAGGCTTAGGGTTCGAGGCCGGCTTAGGTTTCGGTGGAGGGTCCCAGTTCGGTGTAGGGTTAGGGTTAGGGTTAGGTCCCAGGAGGCTCCAGGCGCCGAACCCACAGCAGGGCAGTGGTCTCCCCGAAGGGCTGAGTTGAGGACACAAGGGACGGTGCCGGTCACGATCCGGCTTTGGCTGCCAAGGCCACAGACGTCGATCGGCCCCTGTTCGAGGAGGCCTCCGGAATCCTCTCGCTCAGCTGCAGACAGGCTGGGAAACCACATGGTGAGCTTCCAGGTTCCATGCCGAGCCAGCCTGCACCGCTTCTGGACCCCAGGCGCGTGGTGTTGCCAGACGTTGGCATTGGGTCCCCATGGGGAGGGAGCCTTAGCTAGGGTTAGGGTTTGGTCCAGGGACGTCGCCAGGGCGGAATCGACTCCAGTCTCGTGATCTCCCTCGAGGGCTCAAGTGAGGGCCCATGCCAGAAGGCGGCTCACTTGCAGGGTTAGGGTTCAAGGCAGGCTTAGGTTGCGGTGGAGGGTCCCTGTTCGGGGTTCGGTTAGGGTTAGGGTTAGGTCCCAGGAGGCTCCAGGCGCCCAACCCACAGCAGGGCAGTGGTCTCCCCGAAGGCCTGAGTTGAGGGCACAAGGGAGGCTGCCGGTCAGGATCCGTCTTTGGCTGCCAGGGCCACACACGTGATTGGGCCCCTCGTCGAGGAGGCCTCCGGAATCCTCTCGGCAGCTGCAGCCGGGCCTGGGATCCGGCATGGTGAGCTTCCAGGTTCCATGCCGAGTCGGCCTGCACCTCTTCCCGACGCCAGGCGCGTGGTGTTGTCAGACGTTGGCACTGGGTCCTCTTGGGGAGAGAGCCTTAGCTAGGGTTAGGGTTCGGTCCAGGGACGTCGCCAGGGCCGAAGCGACTCCGGTCTCGTGATCTCCCTCGAGGGCTGAAGTGAGGGCCCATGCAGCAAGGCGGCTCAAGTGCAGGCTTAGGGTTCGAGGCCGGCTTAGGTTTCGGTGGAGGGTCCCAGTTCGGTGTAGGGTTAGGGTTAGGGTTAGGTCCCAGGAGGCTCCAGGCGCCGAACCCACAGCAGGGCAGTGGTCTCCCCGAAGGGCTGAGTTGAGGACACAAGGGACGGTGCCGGTCACGATCCGGCTTTGGCTGCCAAGGCCACAGACGTCGATCGGCCCCTGTTCGAGGAGGCCTCCGGAATCCTCTCGCTCAGCTGCAGACAGGCTGGGAAACCACATGGTGAGCTTCCAGGTTCCATGCCGAGCCAGCCTGCACCGCTTCTGGACCCCAGGCGCGTGGTGTTGCCAGACGTTGGCATTGGGTCCCCATGGGGAGGGAGCCTTAGCTAGGGTTAGGGTTTGGCCCAGGGACGTCGCCAGGGCGGAATCGACTCCAGGCTCGTGATCTCCCTCGAGGGCTCAAGTGAGGGCCCATGCCAGAAGGCGGCTCACTTGCAGGGTTAGGGTTCGAGGCAGGCTTAGGTTGCGGTGGAGGGTCCCTGTTCGGGGTACGGTTAGGGTTAGGGTTAGGTCCCAGGAGGCTCCAGGCGCCCAACCCACAGCAGGGCAGTGGTCTCCCCGAAGGCCTGAGTTGAGGGCACAAGGGAGGCTGCCGGTCAGGATCCGTCTTTGGCTGCCAGGGCCACACACGTGATTGGGCCCCTGGTCGAGGAGGCCTCCGGAATCCTCTCGGCAGCTGCAGCCGGGCCTGGGATCCGGCATGGTGAGCTTCCAGGTTCCATGCCTAGTCGGCCTGCACCTCTTCCCGACGCCAGGCGCGTGGTGTTGTCAGACGTTGGCACTTGGTCCTCTTGGGGAGAGAGCCTTAGCTAGGGTTAGGGTTCGGTCCAGGGACGTCGCCAGGACCGAAGCGACTCCGGTCTCGTGATCTCCCTCGAGGGCTGAAGTGAGGGCCCATGCAGCAAGGCGGCTCAAGTGCAGGCTTAGGGTTCGAGGCCGGCTTAGGTTTCGGTGGAGGGTCCCAGTTCGGTGTAGGGTTAGGGTTAGGGTTAGGTCCCAGGAGGCTCCAGGCGCCGAACCCACAGCAGGGCAGTGGTCTCCCCGAAGGGCTGAGTTGAGGACACAAGGGACGGTGCCTGTCACGATCCGGCTTTGGCTGCCAAGGCCACAGACGTCGATCGGCCCCTGTTCGAGGAGGCCTCCGGAATCCTCTCGCTCAGCTGCAGACAGGCTGGGAAACCACATGGTGAGCTTCCAGGTTCCATGCCGAGCCAGCCTGCACCGCTTCTGGACCCCAGGCGCGTGGTGTTGCCAGACGTTGGCATTGGGTCCCCATGGGGACGGAGCCTTAACTAGGGTTAGGGTTTGGCCCAGGGACGTCGCCAGGGCGGAATCGACTCCAGTCTCGTGATCTCCCTCGAGGGCTCAAGTGAGGGCCCATGCCAGAAGGCGGCTCACTTGCAGGGTTAGGGTTCGAGGCAGGCTTAGGTTGCGGTGGAGGGTCCCTGTTCGGGGTACGGTTAGGGTTAGGGTTAGGTCCCAGGAGGCTCCAGGCGCCCAACCCACAGCAGGGCAGTGGTCTCCCCGAAGGCCTGAGTTGAGGGCACAAGGGAGGCTGCCGGTCAGGATCCGTCTTTGGCTGCCAGGGCCACACACGTGATTGGGCCCCTGGTCGAGGAGGCCTCCGGAATCCTCTCGGCAGCTGCAGCCGGGCCTGGGATCCGGCATGGTGAGCTTCCAGGTTCCATGCCGAGTCGGCCTGCACCTCTTCCCGACGCCAGGCGCGTGGTGTTGTCAGACGTTGGCATTGGGTCGTCTTGGGGAGAGAGCCTTAGCTAGGGTTAGGGTTCGGTCCAGGGACGTCGCCAGGGCCGAAGCGACTCCGGTCTCGTGATCTCCCTCGAGGGCTGAAGTGAGGGCCCATGCAGCAAGGCGGCTCAAGTGCAGGCTTAGGGTTCGAGGCCGGCTTAGGTTTCGGTGGAGGGTCCCAGTTCGGTGTAGGGTTAGGGTTAGGGTTAGGTCCCAGGAGGCTCCAGGCGCCGAACCCACAGCAGGGCAGTGGTCTCCCCGAAGGGCTGAGTTGAGGACACAAGGGACGGTGCCGGTCACGATCCGGCTTTGGCTGCCAAGGCCACAGACGTCGATCGGCCCCTGTTCGAGGAGGCCTCCGGAATCCTCTCGCTCAGCTGCAGACAGGCTGGGAAACCACATGGTGAGCTTCCAGGTTCCATGCCGAGCCAGCCTGCACCGCTTCTGGACCCCAGGCGCGTGGTGTTGCCAGACGTTGGCATTGGGTCCCCATGGGGAGGGAGCCTTAGCTAGGGTTAGGGTTTGGTCCAGGGACGTCGCCAGGGCGGAATCGACTCCAGTCTCGTGATCTCCCTCGAGGGCTCAAGTGAGGGCCCATGCCAGAAGGCGGCTCACTTGCAGGGTTAGGATTCGAGGCAGGCTTAGGTTGCGGTGGAGGGTCCCTGTTCGGGGTTCGGTTAGGGTTAGGGTTAGGTCCCAGGAGGCTCCAGGCGCCCAACCCACAGCAGGGCAGTGGTCTCCCCGAAGGCCTGAGTTGAGGGCACAAGGGAGGCTGCCGGTCAGGATCCGTCTTTGGCTGCCAGGGCCACACACGTGATTGGGCCCCTGGTCGAGGAGGCCTCCGGAATCCTCTCGGCAGCTGCAGCCGGGCCTGGGATCCGGCATGGTGAGCTTCCAGGTTCCATGCCGAGTCGGCCTGCACCTCTTCCCGACGCCAGGCGCGTGGTGTTGTCAGACGTTGGCATTGGGTCCTCTTGGGGACAGAGCCTTAGCTAGGGTTAGGGTTCGGTCCAGGGACGTCGCCAGGGCCGAAGCGACTCCGGTCTCGTGATCTCCCTCGAGGGCTGAAGTGAGGGCCCATGCAGCAAGGCGGCTCAAGTGCAGGCTTAGGGTTCGAGGCCGGCTTAGGTTTCGGTGGAGGGTCCCAGTTCGGTGTAGGGTTAGGGTTAGGGTTAGGTCCCAGGAGGCTCCAGGCGCCGAACCCACAGCAGGGCAGTGGTCTCCCCGAAGGGCTGAGTTGAGGACACAAGGGACGGTGCCGGTCACGATCCGGCTTTGGCTGCCAAGGCCACAGACGTCGATCGGCCCCTGTTCGAGGAGGCCTCCGGAATCCTCTCGCTCAGCTGCAGACAGGCTGGGAAACCACATGGTGAGCTTCCAGGTTCCATGCCGAGCCAGCCTGCACCGCTTCTGGACCCCAGGCGCGTGGTGTTGCCAGACGTTGGCATTGGGTCCCCATGGGGAGGGAGCCTTAGCTAGGGTTAGGGTTTGGTCCAGGGACGTCGCCAGGGCGGAATCGACTCCAGTCTCGTGATCTCCCTCGAGGGCTCAAGTGAGGGCCCATGCCAGAAGGCGGCTCACTTGCAGGGTTAGGGTTCGAGGCAGGCTTAGGTTGCGGTGGAGGGTCCCTGTTCGGGGTTCGGTTAGGGTTAGGGTTAGGTCCCAGGAGGCTCCAGGCGCCCAACCCACAGCAGGGCAGTGGTCTCCCCGAAGGCCTGAGTTGAGGGCACAAGGGAGGCTGCCGGTCAGGATCCGTCTTTGGCTGCCAGGGCCACACACGTGATTGGGCCCCTCGTCGAGGAGGCCTCCGGAATCCTCTCGGCAGCTGCAGCCGGGCCTGGGATCCGGCATGGTGAGCTTCCAGGTTCCATGCCGAGTCGGCCTGCACCTCTTCCCGACGCCAGGCGCGTGGTGTTGTCAGACGTTGGCACTGGGTCCTCTTGGGGAGAGAGCCTTAGCTAGGGTTAGGGTTCGGTCCAGGGACGTCGCCAGGGCCGAAGCGACTCCGGTCTCGTGATCTCCCTCGAGGGCTGAAGTGAGGGCCCATGCAGCAAGGCGGCTCAAGTGCAGGCTTAGGGTTCGAGGCCGGCTTAGGTTTCGGTGGAGGGTCCCAGTTCGGTGTAGGGTTAGGGTTAGGGTTAGGTCCCAGGAGGCTCCAGGCGCCGAACCCACAGCAGGGCAGTGGTCTCCCCGAAGGGCTGAGTTGAGGACACAAGGGACGGTGCCGGTCACGATCTGGCTTTGGCTGCCAAGGCCACAGACGTCGATCGGCCCCTGTTCGAGGAGGCCTCCGGAATCCTCTCGCTCAGCTGCAGACAGGCTGGGAAACCACATGGTGAGCTTCCAGGTTCCATGCCGAGCCAGCCTGCACCGCTTCTGGACCCCAGGCGCGTGGTGTTGCCAGACGTTGGCATTGGGTCCCCATGGGGAGGGAGCCTTAGCTAGGGTTAGGGTTTGGCCCAGGGACGTCGCCAGGGCGGAATCGACTCCAGGCTCGTGATCTCCCTCGAGGGCTCAAGTGAGGGCCCATGCCAGAAGGCGGCTCACTTGCAGGGTTAGGGTTCGAGGCAGGCTTAGGTTGCGGTGGAGGGTCCCTGTTCGGGGTACGGTTAGGGTTAGGGTTAGGTCCCAGGAGGCTCCAGGCGCCCAACCCACAGCAGGGCAGTGGTCTCCCCGAAGGCCTGAGTTGAGGGCACAAGGGAGGCTGCCGGTCAGGATCCGTCTTTGGCTGCCAGGGCCACACACGTGATTGGGCCCCTGGTCGAGGAGGCCTCCGGAATCCTCTCGGCAGCTGCAGCCGGGCCTGGGATCCGGCATGGTGAGCTTCCAGGTTCCATGCCTAGTCGGCCTGCACCTCTTCCCGACGCCAGGCGCGTGGTGTTGTCAGACGTTGGCACTTGGTCCTCTTGGGGAGAGAGCCTTAGCTAGGGTTAGGGTTCGGTCCAGGGACGTCGCCAGGACCGAAGCGACTCCGGTCTCGTGATCTCCCTCGAGGGCTGAAGTGAGGGCCCATGCAGCAAGGCGGCTCAAGTGCAGGCTTAGGGTTCGAGGCCGGCTTAGGTTTCGGTGGAGGGTCCCAGTTCGGTGTAGGGTTAGGGTTAGGGTTAGGTCCCAGGAGGCTCCAGGCGCCGAACCCACAGCAGGGCAGTGGTCTCCCCGAAGGGCTGAGTTGAGGACACAAGGGACGGTGCCTGTCACGATCCGGCTTTGGCTGCCAAGGCCACAGACGTCGATCGGCCCCTGTTCGAGGAGGCCTCCGGAATCCTCTCGCTCAGCTGCAGACAGGCTGGGAAACCACATGGTGAGCTTCCAGGTTCCATGCCGAGCCAGCCTGCACCGCTTCTGGACCCCAGGCGCGTGGTGTTGCCAGACGTTGGCATTGGGTCCCCATGGGGAGCTAGCCTTAGCTAGGGTTAGGGTTTGGTCCAGGGACGTCGCCAGGGCGGAATCGACTCCAGTCTCGTGATCTCCCTCGAGGGCTCAAGTGAGGGCCCATGCCAGAAGGCGGCTCACTTGCAGGGTTAGGGTTCGAGGCAGGCTTAGGTTGCGGTGGAGGGTCCCTGTTCGGGGTACGGTTAGGGTTAGGGTTAGGTCCCAGGAGGCTCCAGGCGCCCAACCCACAGCAGGGCAGTGGTCTCCCCGAAGGCCTGAGTTGAGGGCACAAGGGAGGCTGCCGGTCAGGATCCGTCTTTGGCTGCCAGGGCCACACACGTGATTGGGCCCCTGGTCGAGGAGGCCTCCGGAATCCTCTCGGCAGCTGCAGCCGGGCCTGGGATCCGGCATGGTGAGCTTCCAGGTTCCATGCCGAGTCGGCCTGCACCTCTTCCCGACGCCAGGCGCGTGGTGTTGTCAGACGTTGGCATTGGGTCGTCTTGGGGAGAGAGCCTTAGCTAGGGTTAGGGTTCGGTCCAGGGACGTCGCCAGGGCCGAAGCGACTCCGGTCTCGTGATCTCCCTCGAGGGCTGAAGTGAGGGCCCATGCAGCAAGGCGGCTCAAGTGCAGGCTTAGGGTTCGAGGCCGGCTTAGGTTTCGGTGGAGGGTCCCAGTTCGGTGTAGGGTTAGGGTTAGGGTTAGGTCCCAGGAGGCTCCAGGCGCCGAACCCACAGCAGGGCAGTGGTCTCCCCGAAGGGCTGAGTTGAGGACACAAGGGACGGTGCCGGTCACGATCCGGCTTTGGCTGCCAAGGCCACAGACGTCGATCGGCCCCTGTTCGAGGAGGCCTCCGGAATCCTCTCGCTCAGCTGCAGACAGGCTGGGAAACCACATGGTGAGCTTCCAGGTTCCATGCCGAGCCAGCCTGCACCGCTTCTGGACCCCAGGCGCGTGGTGTTGCCAGACGTTGGCATTGGGTCCCCATGGGGAGGGAGCCTTAGCTAGGGTTAGGGTTTGGTCCAGGGACGTCGCCAGGGCGGAATCGACTCCAGTCTCGTGATCTCCCTCGAGGGCTCAAGTGAGGGCCCATGCCAGAAGGCGGCTCACTTGCAGGGTTAGGATTCGAGGCAGGCTTAGGTTGCGGTGGAGGGTCCCTGTTCGGGGTTCGGTTAGGGTTAGGGTTAGGTCCCAGGAGGCTCCAGGCGCCCAACCCACAGCAGGGCAGTGGTCTCCCCGAAGGCCTGAGTTGAGGGCACAAGGGAGGCTGCCGGTCAGGATCCGTCTTTGGCTGCCAGGGCCACACACGTGATTGGGCCCCTGGTCGAGGAGGCCTCCGGAATCCTCTCGGCAGCTGCAGCCGGGCCTGGGATCCGGCATGGTGAGCTTCCAGGTTCCATGCCGAGTCGGCCTGCACCTCTTCCCGACGCCAGGCGCGTGGTGTTGTCAGACGTTGGCATTGGGTCCTCTTGGGGACAGAGCCTTAGCTAGGGTTAGGGTTCGGTCCAGGGACGTCGCCAGGGCCGAAGCGACTCCGGTCTCGTGATCTCCCTCGAGGGCTGAAGTGAGGGCCCATGCAGCAAGGCGGCTCAAGTGCAGGCTTAGGGTTCGAGGCCGGCTTAGGTTTCGGTGGAGGGTCCCAGTTCGGTGTAGGGTTAGGGTTAGGGTTAGGTCCCAGGAGGCTCCAGGCGCCGAACCCACAGCAGGGCAGTGGTCTCCCCGAAGGGCTGAGTTGAGGACACAAGGGACGGTGCCGGTCACGATCCGGCTTTGGCTGCCAAGGCCACAGACGTCGATCGGACCCCTGTTCGAGGAGGCCTCCGGAATCCTCTCGCTCAGCTGCAGACAGGCTGGGAAACCACATGGTGAGCTTCCAGGTTCCATGCCGAGCCAGCCTGCACCGCTTCTGGACCCCAGGCGCGTGGTGTTGCCAGACGTTGGCATTGGGTCCCCATGGGGAGGGAGCCTTAGCTAGGGTTAGGGTTTGGTCCAGGGACGTCGCCAGGGCGGAATCGACTCCAGTCTCGTGATCTCCCTCGAGGGCTCAAGTGAGGGCCCATGCCAGAAGGCGGCTCACTTGCAGGGTTAGGGTTCGAGGCAGGCTTAGGTTGCGGTGGAGGGTCCCTGTTCGGGGTTCGGTTAGGGTTAGGGTTAGGTCCCAGGAGGCTCCAGGCGCCCAACCCACAGCAGGGCAGTGGTCTCCCCGAAGGCCTGAGTTGAGGGCACAAGGGAGGCTGCCGGTCAGGATCCGTCTTTGGCTGCCAGGGCCACACACGTGATTGGGCCCCTCGTCGAGGAGGCCTCCGGAATCCTCTCGGCAGCTGCAGCCGGGCCTGGGATCCGGCATGGTGAGCTTCCAGGTTCCATGCCGAGTCGGCCTGCACCTCTTCCCGACGCCAGGCGCGTGGTGTTGTCAGACGTTGGCACTGGGTCCTCTTGGGGAGAGAGCCTTAGCTAGGGTTAGGGTTCGGTCCAGGGACGTCGCCAGGGCCGAAGCGACTCCGGTCTCGTGATCTCCCTCGAGGGCTGAAGTGAGGGCCCATGCAGCAAGGCGGCTCAAGTGCAGGCTTAGGGTTCGAGGCCGGCTTAGGTTTCGGTGGAGGGTCCCAGTTCGGTGTAGGGTTAGGGTTAGGGTTAGGTCCCAGGAGGCTCCAGGCGCCGAACCCACAGCAGGGCAGTGGTCTCCCCGAAGGGCTGAGTTGAGGACACAAGGGACGGTGCCGGTCACGATCCGGCTTTGGCTGCCAAGGCCACAGACGTCGATCGGCCCCTGTTCGAGGAGGCCTCCGGAATCCTCTCGCTCAGCTGCAGACAGGCTGGGAAACCACATGGTGAGCTTCCAGGTTCCATGCCGAGCCAGCCTGCACCGCTTCTGGACCCCAGGCGCGTGGTGTTGCCAGACGTTGGCATTGGGTCCCCATGGGGAGGGAGCCTTAGCTAGGGTTAGGGTTTGGCCCAGGGACGTCGCCAGGGCGGAATCGACTCCAGGCTCGTGATCTCCCTCGAGGGCTCAAGTGAGGGCCCATGCCAGAAGGCGGCTCACTTGCAGGGTTAGGGTTCGAGGCAGGCTTAGGTTGCGGTGGAGGGTCCCTGTTCGGGGTACGGTTAGGGTTAGGGTTAGGTCCCAGGAGGCTCCAGGCGCCCAACCGACAGCAGGGCAGTGGTCTCCCCGAAGGCCTGAGTTGAGGGCACAAGGGAGGCTGCCGGTCAGGATCCGTCTTTGGCTGCCAGGGCCACACACGTGATTGGGCCCCTGGTCGAGGAGGCCTCCGGAATCCTCTCGGCAGCTGCAGCCGGGCCTGGGATCCGGCATGGTGAGCTTCCAGGTTCCATGCCTAGTCGGCCTGCACCTCTTCCCGACGCCAGGCGCGTGGTGTTGTCAGACGTTGGCACTTGGTCCTCTTGGGGAGAGAGCCTTAGCTAGGGTTAGGGTTCGGTCCAGGGACGTCGCCAGGACCGAAGCGACTCCGGTCTCGTGATCTCCCTCGAGGGCTGAAGTGAGGGCCCATGCAGCAAGGCGGCTCAAGTGCAGGCTTAGGGTTCGAGGCCGGCTTAGGTTTCGGTGGAGGGTCCCAGTTCGGTGTAGGGTTAGGGTTAGGGTTAGGTCCCAGGAGGCTCCAGGCGCCGAACCCACAGCAGGGCAGTGGTCTCCCCGAAGGGCTGAGTTGAGGACACAAGGGACGGTGCCGGTCACGATCCGGCTTTGGCTGCCAAGGCCACAGACGTCGATCGGCCCCTGTTCGAGGAGGCCTCCGGAATCCTCTCGCTCAGCTGCAGACAGGCTGGGAAACCACATGGTGAGCTTCCAGGTTCCATGCCGAGCCAGCCTGCACCGCTTCTGGACCCCAGGCGCGTGGTGTTGCCAGACGTTGGCATTGGGTCCCCATGGGGAGGGAGCCTTAGCTAGGGTTAGGGTTTGGCCCAGGGACGTCGCCAGGGCGGAATCGACTCCAGTCTCGTGATCTCCCTCGAGGGCTCAAGTGAGGGCCCATGCCAGAAGGCGGCTCACTTGCAGGGTTAGGGTTCGAGGCAGGTTAGGTTGCGGTGGAGGGTCCCTGTTCGGGGTACGGTTAGGGTTAGGGTTAGGTCCCAGGAGGCTCCAGGCGCCCAACCCACAGCAGGGCAGTGGTCTCCCCGAAGGCCTGAGTTGAGGGCACAAGGGAGGCTGCCGGTCAGGATCCGTCTTTGGCTGCCAGGGCCACACACGTGATTGGGCCCCTGGTCGAGGAGGCCTCCGGAATCCTCTCGGCAGCTGCAGCCGGGCCTGGGATCCGGCATGGTGAGCTTCCAGGTTCCATGCCGAGTCGGCCTGCACCTCTTCCCGACGCCAGGCGCGTGGTGTTGTCAGACGTTGGCATTGGGTCCTCTTGGTGAGAGAGCCTTAGCTAGGGTTAGGGTTCGGTCCAGGGACGTCGCCAGGGCCGAAGCGACTCCGGTCTCGTGATCTCCCTCGAGGGCTGAAGTGAGGGCCCATGCAGCAAGGCGGCTCAAGTGCAGGCTTAGGGTTCGAGGCCGGCTTAGGTTTCGGTGGAGGGTCCCAGTTCGGTGTAGGGTTAGGGTTAGGGTTAGGTCCCAGGAGGCTCCAGGCGCCGAACCCACAGCAGGGCAGTGGTCTCCCCGAAGGGCTGAGTTGAGGACACAAGGGACGGTGCCGGTCACGATCCGGCTTTGGCTGCCAAGGCCACAGACGTCGATCGGCCCCTGTTCGAGGAGGCCTCCGGAATCCTCTCGCTCAGCTGCAGACAGGCTGGGAAACCACATGGTGAGCTTCCAGGTTCCATGCCGAGCCAGCCTGCACCGCTTCTGGACCCCAGGCGCGTGGTGTTGCCAGACGTTGGCATTGGGTCCCCATGGGGAGGGAGCCTTAGCTAGGGTTAGGGTTTGGTCCAGGGACGTCGCCAGGGCGGAATCGACTCCAGTCTCGTGATCTCCCTCGAGGGCTCAAGTGAGGGCCCATGCCAGAAGGCGGCTCACTTGCAGGGTTAGGGTTCAAGGCAGGCTTAGGTTGCGGTGGAGGGTCCCTGTTCGGGGTTCGGTTAGGGTTAGGGTTAGGTCCCAGGAGGCTCCAGGCGCCCAACCCACAGCAGGGCAGTGGTCTCCCCGAAGGCCTGAGTTGAGGGCACAAGGGAGGCTGCCGGTCAGGATCCGTCTTTGGCTGCCAGGGCCACACACGTGATTGGGCCCCTCGTCGAGGAGGCCTCCGGAATCCTCTCGGCAGCTGCAGCCGGGCCTGGGATCCGGCATGGTGAGCTTCCAGGTTCCATGCCGAGTCGGCCTGCACCTCTTCCCGACGCCAGGCGCGTGGTGTTGTCAGACGTTGGCATTGGGTCCTCTTGGGGGGAGAGCCTTAGCTAGGGTTAGGGTTCGGTCCAGGGACGTCGCCAGGGCCGAAGCGACTCCGGTCTCGTGATCTCCCTCGAGGGCTGAAGTGAGGGCCCATGCAGAAAGGCGGCTCAAGTGCAGGCTTAGGGTTCGAGGCCGGCTTAGGTTTCGGTGGAGGGTCCCAGTTCGGTGTAGGGTTAGGGTTAGGGTTAGGTCCCAGGAGGCTCCAGGCGCCGAACCCACAGCAGGGCAGTGGTCTCCCCGAAGGGCTGAGTTGAGGACACAAGGGACGGTGCCGGTCACGATCCGGCTTTGGCTGCCAAGGCCACAGACGTCGATCGGCCCCTGTTCGAGGAGGCCTCCGGAATCCTCTCGCTCAGCTGCAGACAGGCTGGGAAACCACATGGTGAGCTTCCAGGTTCCATGCCGAGCCAGCCTGCACCGCTTCTGGACCCCAGGCGCGTGGTGTTGCCAGACGTTGGCATTGGGTCCCCATGGGGAGGGAGCCTTAGCTAGGGTTAGGGTTTGGTCCAGGGACGTCGCCAGGGCGGAATCGACTCCAGTCTCGTGATCTCCCTCGAGGGCTCAAGTGAGGGCCCATGCCAGAAGGCGGCTCACTTGCAGGGTTAGGGTTCGAGGCAGGCTTAGGTTGCGGTGGAGGGTCCCTGTTCGGGGTTCGGTTAGGGTTAGGGTTAGGTCCCAGGAGGCTCCAGGCGCCCAACCCACAGCAGGGCAGTGGTCTCCCCGAAGGCCTGAGTTGAGGGCACAAGGGAGGCTGCCGGTCAGGATCCGTCTTTGGCTGCCAGGGCCACACACGTGATTGGGCCCCTCGTCGAGGAGGCCTCCGAAATCCTTCGGCAGCTGCAGCCGGGCCTGGGATCCGGCATGGTGAGCTTCCAGGTTCCATGCCGAGTCGGCCTGCACCTCTTCCCGACGCCAGGCGCGTGGTGTTGTCAGACGTTGGCACTGGGTCCTCTTGGGGAGAGAGCCTTAGCTAGGGTTAGGGTTCGGTCCAGGGACGTCGCCAGGGCCGAAGCGACTCCGGTCTCGTGATCTCCCTCGAGGGCTGAAGTGAGGGCCCATGCAGCAAGGCGGCTCAAGTGCAGGCTTAGGGTTCGAGGCCGGCTTAGGTTTCGGTGGAGGGTCCCAGTTCGGTGTAGGGTTAGGGTTAGGGTTAGGTCCCAGGAGGCTCCAGGCGCCGAACCCACAGCAGGGCAGTGGTCTCCCCGAAGGGCTGAGTTGAGGACACAAGGGACGGTGCCGGTCACGATCCGGCTTTGGCTGCCAAGGCCACAGACGTCGATCGGCCCCTGTTCGAGGAGGCCTCCGGAATCCTCTCGCTCAGCTGCAGACAGGCTGGGAAACCACATGGTGAGCTTCCAGGTTCCATGCCGAGCCAGCCTGCACCGCTTCTGGACCCCAGGCGCGTGGTGTTGCCAGACGTTGGCATTGGGTCCCCATGGGGAGGGAGCCTTAGCTAGGGTTAGGGTTTGGCCCAGGGACGTCGCCAGGGCGGAATCGACTCCAGGCTCGTGATCTCCCTCGAGGGCTCAAGTGAGGGCCCATGCCAGAAGGCGGCTCACTTGCAGGGTTAGGGTTCGAGGCAGGCTTAGGTTGCGGTGGAGGGTCCCTGTTCGGGGTACGGTTAGGGTTAGGGTTAGGTCCCAGGAGGCTCCAGGCGCCCAACCCACAGCAGGGCAGTGGTCTCCCCGAAGGCCTGAGTTGAGGGCACAAGGGAGGCTGCCGGTCAGGATCCGTCTTTGGCTGCCAGGGCCACACACGTGATTGGGCCCCTGGTCGAGGAGGCCTCCGGAATCCTCTCGGCAGCTGCAGCCGGGCCTGGGATCCGGCATGGTGAGCTTCCAGGTTCCATGCCTAGTCGGCCTGCACCTCTTCCCGACGCCAGGCGCGTGGTGTTGTCAGACGTTGGCACTTGGTCCTCTTGGGGAGAGAGCCTTAGCTAGGGTTAGGGTTCGGTCCAGGGACGTCGCCAGGACCGAAGCGACTCCGGTCTCGTGATCTCCCTCGAGGGCTGAAGTGAGGGCCCATGCAGCAAGGCGGCTCAAGTGCAGGCTTAGGGTTCGAGGCCGGCTTAGGTTTCGGTGGAGGGTCCCAGTTCGGTGTAGGGTTAGGGTTAGGGTTAGGTCCCAGGAGGCTCCAGGCGCCGAACCCACAGCAGGGCAGTGGTCTCCCCGAAGGGCTGAGTTGAGGACACAAGGGACGGTGCCTGTCACGATCCGGCTTTGGCTGCCAAGGCCACAGACGTCGATCGGCCCCTGTTCGAGGAGGCCTCCGGAATCCTCTCGCTCAGCTGCAGACAGGCTGGGAAACCACATGGTGAGCTTCCAGGTTCCATGCCGAGCCAGCCTGCACCGCTTCTGGACCCCAGGCGCGTGGTGTTGCCAGACGTTGGCATTGGGTCCCCATGGGGAGCTAGCCTTAGCTAGGGTTAGGGTTTGGTCCAGGGACGTCGCCAGGGCGGAATCGACTCCAGTCTCGTGATCTCCCTCGAGGGCTCAAGTGAGGGCCCATGCCAGAAGGCGGCTCACTTGCAGGGTTAGGGTTCGAGGCAGGCTTAGGTTGCGGTGGAGGGTCCCTGTTCGGGGTACGGTTAGGGTTAGGGTTAGGTCCCAGGAGGCTCCAGGCGCCCAACCCACAGCAGGGCAGTGGTCTCCCCGAAGGCCTGAGTTGAGGGCACAAGGGAGGCTGCCGGTCAGGATCCGTCTTTGGCTGCCAGGGCCACACACGTGATTGGGCCCCTGGTCGAGGAGGCCTCCGGAATCCTCTCGGCAGCTGCAGCCGGGCCTGGGATCCGGCATGGTGAGCTTCCAGGTTCCATGCCGAGTCGGCCTGCACCTCTTCCCGACGCCAGGCGCGTGGTGTTGTCAGACGTTGGCATTGGGTCCTCTTGGGGAGAGAGCCTTAGCTAGGGTTAGGGTTCGGTCCAGGGACGTCGCCAGGGCCGAAGCGACTCCGGTCTCGTGATCTCCCTCGAGGGCTGAAGTGAGGGCCCATGCAGCAAGGCGGCTCAAGTGCAGGCTTAGGGTTCGAGGCCGGCTTAGGTTTCGGTGGAGGGTCCCAGTTCGGTGTAGGGTTAGGGTTAGGGTTAGGTCCCAGGAGGCTCCAGGCGCCGAACCCACAGCAGGGCAGTGGTCTCCCCGAAGGGCTGAGTTGAGGACACAAGGGACGGTGCCGGTCACGATCCGGCTTTGGCTGCCAAGGCCACAGACGTCGATCGGCCCCTGTTCGAGGAGGCCTCCGGAATCCTCTCGCTCAGCTGCAGACAGGCTGGGAAACCACATGGTGAGCTTCCAGGTTCCATGCCGAGCCAGCCTGCACCGCTTCTGGACCCCAGGCGCGTGGTGTTGCCAGACGTTGGCATTGGGTCCCCATGGGGAGGGAGCCTTAGCTAGGGTTAGGGTTTGGTCCAGGGACGTCGCCAGGGCGGAATCGACTCCAGTCTCGTGATCTCCCTCGAGGGCTCAAGTGAGGGCCCATGCCAGAAGGCGGCTCACTTGCAGGGTTAGGATTCGAGGCAGGCTTAGGTTGCGGTGGAGGGTCCCTGTTCGGGGTTCGGTTAGGGTTAGGGTTAGGTCCCAGGAGGCTCCAGGCGCCCAACCCACAGCAGGGCAGTGGTCTCCCCGAAGGCCTGAGTTGAGGGCACAAGGGAGGCTGCCGGTCAGGATCCGTCTTTGGCTGCCAGGGCCACACACGTGATTGGGCCCCTCGTCGAGGAGGCCTCCGGAATCCTCTCGGCAGCTGCAGCCGGGCCTGGGATCCGGCATGGTGAGCTTCCAGGTTCCATGCCGAGTCGGCCTGCACCTCTTCCCGACGCCAGGCGCGTGGTGTTGTCATACGTTGGCATTGGGTCCTCTTGGGGAGAGAGCCTTAGCTAGGGTTAGGGTTCGGTCCAGGGACGTCGCCAGGGCCGAAGCGACTCCGGTCTCGTGATCTCCCTCGAGGGCTGAAGTGAGGGCCCATGCAGCAAGGCGGCTCAAGTGCAGGCTTAGGGTTCGAGGCCGGCTTAGGTTTCGGTGGAGGGTCCCAGTTCGGTGTAGGGTTAGGGTTAGGGTTAGGTCCCAGGAGGCTCCAGGCGCCGAACCCACAGCAGGGCAGTGGTCTCCCCGAAGGGCTGAGTTGAGGACACAAGGGACGGTGCCGGTCACGATCCGGCTTTGGCTGCCAAGGCCACAGACGTCGATCGGCCCCTGTTCGAGGAGGCCTCCGGAATCCTCTCGCTCAGCTGCAGACAGGCTGGGAAACCACATGGTGAGCTTCCAGGTTCCATGCCGAGCCAGCCTGCACCGCTTCTGGACCCCAGGCGCGTGGTGTTGCCAGACGTTGGCATTGGGTCCCCATGGGGAGGGAGCCTTAGCTAGGGTTAGGGTTTGGTCCAGGGACGTCGCCAGGGCGGAATCGACTCCAGTCTCGTGATCTCCCTCGAGGGCTCAAGTGAGGGCCCATGCCAGAAGGCGGCTCACTTGCAGGGTTAGGGTTCGAGGCAGGCTTAGGTTGCGGTGGAGGGTCCCTGTTCGGGGTTCGGTTAGGGTTAGGGTTAGGTCCCAGGAGGCTCCAGGCGCCGAACCCACAGCAGGGCAGTGGTCTCCCCGAAGGCCTGAGTTGAGGGCACAAGGGAGGCTGCCGGTCAGGATCCGTCTTTGGCTGCCAGGGCCACACACGTGATTGGGCCCCTGGTCGAGGAGGCCTCCGCAATCCTCTCGGCAGCTGCAGCCGGGCCTGGGATCCGGCATGGTGAGCTTCCAGGTTCCATGCCGAGTCGGCCTGCACCTCTTCCCGACGCCAGGCGCGTGGTGTTGTCAGACGTTGGCATTGGGTCCTCTTGGGGAGAGAGCCTTAGCTAGGGTTAGGGTTCGGCCCAGGGACGTCGCCAGGGCCGAAGCGACTCCGGTCTCGTGATCTCCCTCGAGGGCTGAAGTGAGGGCCCATGCAGCAAGGCGGCTCAAGTGCAGGCTTAGGGTTCGAGGCCGGCTTAGGTTTCGGTGGAGGGTCCCAGTTCGGTGTAGGGTTAGGGTTAGGGTTAGGTCCCAGGAGGCTCCAGGCGCCGAACCCACAGCAGGGCAGTGGTCTCCCCGAAGGGCTGAGTTGAGGACACAAGGGACGGTGCCGGTCACGATCCGGCTTTGGCTGCCAAGGCCACAGACGTCGATCGGCCCCTGTTCGAGGAGGCCTCCGGAATCCTCTCGCTCAGCTGCAGACAGGCTGGGAAACCACATGGTGAGCTTCCAGGTTCCATGCCGAGCCAGCCTGCACCGCTTCTGGACCCCAGGCGCGTGGTGTTGCCAGACGTTGGCATTGGGTCCCCATGGGGAGGGAGCCTTAGCTAGGGTTAGGGTTTGGTCCAGGGACGTCGCCAGGGCGGAATCGACTCCAGTCTCGTGATCTCCCTCGAGGGCTCAAGTGAGGGCCCATGCCAGAAGGCGGCTCACTTGCAGGGTTAGGGTTCGAGGCAGGCTTAGGTTGCGGTGGAGGGTCCCTGTTCGGGGTACGGTTAGGGTTAGGGTTAGGTCCCAGGAGGCTCCAGGCGCCCAACCCACAGCAGGGCAGTGGTCTCCCCGAAGGCCTGAGTTGAGGGCACAAGGGAGGCTGCCGGTCAGGATCCGTCTTTGGCTGCCAGGGCCACACACGTGATTGGGCCCCTGGTCGAGGAGGCCTCCGGAATCCTCTCGGCAGCTGCAGCCGGGCCTGGGATCCGGCATGGTGAGCTTCCAGGTTCCATGCCGAGTCGGCCTGCACCTCTTCCCGACGCCAGGCGCGTGGTGTTGTCAGACGTTGGCATTGGGTCGTCTTGGGGAGAGAGCCTTAGCTAGGGTTAGGGTTCGGTCCAGGGACGTCGCCAGGGCCGAAGCGACTCCGGTCTCGTGATCTCCCTCGAGGGCTGAAGTGAGGGCCCATGCAGCAAGGCGGCTCAAGTGCAGGCTTAGGGTTCGAGGCCGGCTTAGGTTTCGGTGGAGGGTCCCAGTTCGGTGTAGGGTTAGGGTTAGGGTTAGGTCCCAGGAGGCTCCAGGCGCCGAACCCACAGCAGGGCAGTGGTCTCCCCGAAGGGCTGAGTTGAGGACACAAGGGACGGTGCCGGTCTCGATCCGGCTTTGGCTGCCAAGGCCACAGACGTCGATCGGCCCCTGTTCGAGGAGGCCTCCGGAATCCACTCGCTCAGCTGCAGACAGGCTGGGAAACCACATGGTGAGCTTCCAGGTTCCATGCCGAGCCAGCCTGCACCGCTTCTGGACCCCAGGCGCGTGGTGTTGCCAGACGTTGGCATTGGGTCCCCATGGGGAGGGAGCCTTAGCTAGGGTTAGGGTTTGGCCCAGGGACGTCGCCAGGGCGGAATCGACTCCAGTCTCGTGATCTCCCTCGAGGGCTCAAGTGAGGGCCCATGCCAGAAGGCGGCTCACTTGCAGGGTTAGGGTTCGAGGCAGGTTAGGTTGCGGTGGAGGGTCCCTGTTCGGGGTACGGTTAGGGTTAGGGTTAGGTCCCAGGAGGCTCCAGGCGCCCAACCCACAGCAGGGCAGTGGTCTCCCCGAAGGCCTGAGTTGAGGGCACAAGGGAGGCTGCCGGTCAGGATCCGTCTTTGGCTGCCAGGGCCACACACGTGATTGGGCCCCTGGTCGAGGAGGCCTCCGGAATCCTCTCGGCAGCTGCAGCCGGGCCTGGGATCCGGCATGGTGAGCTTCCAGGTTCCATGCCGAGTCGGCCTGCACCTCTTCCCGACGCCAGGCGCGTGGTGTTGTCAGACGTTGGCATTGGGTCCTCTTGGTGAGAGAGCCTTAGCTAGGGTTAGGGTTCGGTCCAGGGACGTCGCCAGGGCCGAAGCGACTCCGGTCTCGTGATCTCCCTCGAGGGCTGAAGTGAGGGCCCATGCAGCAAGGCGGCTCAAGTGCAGGCTTAGGGTTCGAGGCCGGCTTAGGTTTCGGTGGAGGGTCCCAGTTCGGTGTAGGGTTAGGGTTAGGGTTAGGTCCCAGGAGGCTCCAGGCGCCGAACCCACAGCAGGGCAGTGGTCTCCCCGAAGGGCTGAGTTGAGGACACAAGGGACGGTGCCGGTCACGATCCGGCTTTGGCTGCCAAGGCCACAGACGTCGATCGGCCCCTGTTCGAGGAGGCCTCCGGAATCCTCTCGCTCAGCTGCAGACAGGCTGGGAAACCACATGGTGAGCTTCCAGGTTCCATGCCGAGCCAGCCTGCACCGCTTCTGGACCCCAGGCGCGTGGTGTTGCCAGACGTTGGCATTGGGTCCCCATGGGGAGGGAGCCTTAGCTAGGGTTAGGGTTTGGTCCAGGGACGTCGCCAGGGCGGAATCGACTCCAGTCTCGTGATCTCCCTCGAGGGCTCAAGTGAGGGCCCATGCCAGAAGGCGGCTCACTTGCAGGGTTAGGGTTCAAGGCAGGCTTAGGTTGCGGTGGAGGGTCCCTGTTCGGGGTTCGGTTAGGGTTAGGGTTAGGTCCCAGGAGGCTCCAGGCGCCCAACCCACAGCAGGGCAGTGGTCTCCCCGAAGGCCTGAGTTGAGGGCACAAGGGAGGCTGCCGGTCAGGATCCGTCTTTGGCTGCCAGGGCCACACACGTGATTGGGCCCCTCGTCGAGGAGGCCTCCGGAATCCTCTCGGCAGCTGCAGCCGGGCCTGGGATCCGGCATGGTGAGCTTCCAGGTTCCATGCCGAGTCGGCCTGCACCTCTTCCCGACGCCAGGCGCGTGGTGTTGTCAGACGTTGGCATTGGGTCCTCTTGGGGGGAGAGCCTTAGCTAGGGTTAGGGTTCGGTCCAGGGACGTCGCCAGGGCCGAAGCGACTCCGGTCTCGTGATCTCCCTCGAGGGCTGAAGTGAGGGCCCATGCAGAAAGGCGGCTCAAGTGCAGGCTTAGGGTTCGAGGCCGGCTTAGGTTTCGGTGGAGGGTCCCAGTTCGGTGTAGGGTTAGGGTTAGGGTTAGGTCCCAGGAGGCTCCAGGCGCCGAACCCACAGCAGGGCAGTGGTCTCCCCGAAGGGCTGAGTTGAGGACACAAGGGACGGTGCCGGTCACGATCCGGCTTTGGCTGCCAAGGCCACAGACGTCGATCGGCCCCTGTTCGAGGAGGCCTCCGGAATCCTCTCGCTCAGCTGCAGACAGGCTGGGAAACCACATGGTGAGCTTCCAGGTTCCATGCCGAGCCAGCCTGCACCGCTTCTGGACCCCAGGCGCGTGGTGTTGCCAGACGTTGGCATTGGGTCCCCATGGGGAGGGAGCCTTAGCTAGGGTTAGGGTTTGGTCCAGGGACGTCGCCAGGGCGGAATCGACTCCAGTCTCGTGATCTCCCTCGAGGGCTCAAGTGAGGGCCCATGCCAGAAGGCGGCTCACTTGCAGGGTTAGGGTTCGAGGCAGGCTTAGGTTGCGGTGGAGGGTCCCTGTTCGGGGTTCGGTTAGGGTTAGGGTTAGGTCCCAGGAGGCTCCAGGCGCCCAACCCACAGCAGGGCAGTGGTCTCCCCGAAGGCCTGAGTTGAGGGCACAAGGGAGGCTGCCGGTCAGGATCCGTCTTTGGCTGCCAGGGCCACACACGTGATTGGGCCCCTCGTCGAGGAGGCCTCCGAAATCCTTCGGCAGCTGCAGCCGGGCCTGGGATCCGGCATGGTGAGCTTCCAGGTTCCATGCCGAGTCGGCCTGCACCTCTTCCCGACGCCAGGCGCGTGGTGTTGTCAGACGTTGGCACTGGGTCCTCTTGGGGAGAGAGCCTTAGCTAGGGTTAGGGTTCGGTCCAGGGACGTCGCCAGGGCCGAAGCGACTCCGGTCTCGTGATCTCCCTCGAGGGCTGAAGTGAGGGCCCATGCAGCAAGGCGGCTCAAGTGCAGGCTTAGGGTTCGAGGCCGGCTTAGGTTTCGGTGGAGGGTCCCAGTTCGGTGTAGGGTTAGGGTTAGGGTTAGGTCCCAGGAGGCTCCAGGCGCCGAACCCACAGCAGGGCAGTGGTCTCCCCGAAGGGCTGAGTTGAGGACACAAGGGACGGTGCCGGTCACGATCCGGCTTTGGCTGCCAAGGCCACAGACGTCGATCGGCCCCTGTTCGAGGAGGCCTCCGGAATCCTCTCGCTCAGCTGCAGACAGGCTGGGAAACCACATGGTGAGCTTCCAGGTTCCATGCCGAGCCAGCCTGCACCGCTTCTGGACCCCAGGCGCGTGGTGTTGCCAGACGTTGGCATTGGGTCCCCATGGGGAGGGAGCCTTAGCTAGGGTTAGGGTTTGGCCCAGGGACGTCGCCAGGGCGGAATCGACTCCAGGCTCGTGATCTCCCTCGAGGGCTCAAGTGAGGGCCCATGCCAGAAGGCGGCTCACTTGCAGGGTTAGGGTTCGAGGCAGGCTTAGGTTGCGGTGGAGGGTCCCTGTTCGGGGTACGGTTAGGGTTAGGGTTAGGTCCCAGGAGGCTCCAGGCGCCCAACCCACAGCAGGGCAGTGGTCTCCCCGAAGGCCTGAGTTGAGGGCACAAGGGAGGCTGCCGGTCAGGATCCGTCTTTGGCTGCCAGGGCCACACACGTGATTGGGCCCCTGGTCGAGGAGGCCTCCGGAATCCTCTCGGCAGCTGCAGCCGGGCCTGGGATCCGGCATGGTGAGCTTCCAGGTTCCATGCCTAGTCGGCCTGCACCTCTTCCCGACGCCAGGCGCGTGGTGTTGTCAGACGTTGGCACTTGGTCCTCTTGGGGAGAGAGCCTTAGCTAGGGTTAGGGTTCGGTCCAGGGACGTCGCCAGGACCGAAGCGACTCCGGTCTCGTGATCTCCCTCGAGGGCTGAAGTGAGGGCCCATGCAGCAAGGCGGCTCAAGTGCAGGCTTAGGGTTCGAGGCCGGCTTAGGTTTCGGTGGAGGGTCCCAGTTCGGTGTAGGGTTAGGGTTAGGGTTAGGTCCCAGGAGGCTCCAGGCGCCGAACCCACAGCAGGGCAGTGGTCTCCCCGAAGGGCTGAGTTGAGGACACAAGGGACGGTGCCTGTCACGATCCGGCTTTGGCTGCCAAGGCCACAGACGTCGATCGGCCCCTGTTCGAGGAGGCCTCCGGAATCCTCTCGCTCAGCTGCAGACAGGCTGGGAAACCACATGGTGAGCTTCCAGGTTCCATGCCGAGCCAGCCTGCACCGCTTCTGGACCCCAGGCGCGTGGTGTTGCCAGACGTTGGCATTGGGTCCCCATGGGGAGCTAGCCTTAGCTAGGGTTAGGGTTTGGTCCAGGGACGTCGCCAGGGCGGAATCGACTCCAGTCTCGTGATCTCCCTCGAGGGCTCAAGTGAGGGCCCATGCCAGAAGGCGGCTCACTTGCAGGGTTAGGGTTCGAGGCAGGCTTAGGTTGCGGTGGAGGGTCCCTGTTCGGGGTACGGTTAGGGTTAGGGTTAGGTCCCAGGAGGCTCCAGGCGCCCAACCCACAGCAGGGCAGTGGTCTCCCCGAAGGCCTGAGTTGAGGGCACAAGGGAGGCTGCCGGTCAGGATCCGTCTTTGGCTGCCAGGGCCACACACGTGATTGGGCCCCTGGTCGAGGAGGCCTCCGGAATCCTCTCGGCAGCTGCAGCCGGGCCTGGGATCCGGCATGGTGAGCTTCCAGGTTCCATGCCGAGTCGGCCTGCACCTCTTCCCGACGCCAGGCGCGTGGTGTTGTCAGACGTTGGCATTGGGTCCTCTTGGGGAGAGAGCCTTAGCTAGGGTTAGGGTTCGGTCCAGGGACGTCGCCAGGGCCGAAGCGACTCCGGTCTCGTGATCTCCCTCGAGGGCTGAAGTGAGGGCCCATGCAGCAAGGCGGCTCAAGTGCAGGCTTAGGGTTCGAGGCCGGCTTAGGTTTCGGTGGAGGGTCCCAGTTCGGTGTAGGGTTAGGGTTAGGGTTAGGTCCCAGGAGGCTCCAGGCGCCGAACCCACAGCAGGGCAGTGGTCTCCCCGAAGGGCTGAGTTGAGGACACAAGGGACGGTGCCGGTCACGATCCGGCTTTGGCTGCCAAGGCCACAGACGTCGATCGGCCCCTGTTCGAGGAGGCCTCCGGAATCCTCTCGCTCAGCTGCAGACAGGCTGGGAAACCACATGGTGAGCTTCCAGGTTCCATGCCGAGCCAGCCTGCACCGCTTCTGGACCCCAGGCGCGTGGTGTTGCCAGACGTTGGCATTGGGTCCCCATGGGGAGGGAGCCTTAGCTAGGGTTAGGGTTTGGTCCAGGGACGTCGCCAGGGCGGAATCGACTCCAGTCTCGTGATCTCCCTCGAGGGCTCAAGTGAGGGCCCATGCCAGAAGGCGGCTCACTTGCAGGGTTAGGATTCGAGGCAGGCTTAGGTTGCGGTGGAGGGTCCCTGTTCGGGGTTCGGTTAGGGTTAGGGTTAGGTCCCAGGAGGCTCCAGGCGCCCAACCCACAGCAGGGCAGTGGTCTCCCCGAAGGCCTGAGTTGAGGGCACAAGGGAGGCTGCCGGTCAGGATCCGTCTTTGGCTGCCAGGGCCACACACGTGATTGGGCCCCTCGTCGAGGAGGCCTCCGGAATCCTCTCGGCAGCTGCAGCCGGGCCTGGGATCCGGCATGGTGAGCTTCCAGGTTCCATGCCGAGTCGGCCTGCACCTCTTCCCGACGCCAGGCGCGTGGTGTTGTCATACGTTGGCATTGGGTCCTCTTGGGGAGAGAGCCTTAGCTAGGGTTAGGGTTCGGTCCAGGGACGTCGCCAGGGCCGAAGCGACTCCGGTCTCGTGATCTCCCTCGAGGGCTGAAGTGAGGGCCCATGCAGCAAGGCGGCTCAAGTGCAGGCTTAGGGTTCGAGGCCGGCTTAGGTTTCGGTGGAGGGTCCCAGTTCGGTGTAGGGTTAGGGTTAGGGTTAGGTCCCAGGAGGCTCCAGGCGCCGAACCCACAGCAGGGCAGTGGTCTCCCCGAAGGGCTGAGTTGAGGACACAAGGGACGGTGCCGGTCACGATCCGGCTTTGGCTGCCAAGGCCACAGACGTCGATCGGCCCCTGTTCGAGGAGGCCTCCGGAATCCTCTCGCTCAGCTGCAGACAGGCTGGGAAACCACATGGTGAGCTTCCAGGTTCCATGCCGAGCCAGCCTGCACCGCTTCTGGACCCCAGGCGCGTGGTGTTGCCAGACGTTGGCATTGGGTCCCCATGGGGAGGGAGCCTTAGCTAGGGTTAGGGTTTGGTCCAGGGACGTCGCCAGGGCGGAATCGACTCCAGTCTCGTGATCTCCCTCGAGGGCTCAAGTGAGGGCCCATGCCAGAAGGCGGCTCACTTGCAGGGTTAGGGTTCGAGGCAGGCTTAGGTTGCGGTGGAGGGTCCCTGTTCGGGGTTCGGTTAGGGTTAGGGTTAGGTCCCAGGAGGCTCCAGGCGCCGAACCCACAGCAGGGCAGTGGTCTCCCCGAAGGCCTGAGTTGAGGGCACAAGGGAGGCTGCCGGTCAGGATCCGTCTTTGGCTGCCAGGGCCACACACGTGATTGGGCCCCTGGTCGAGGAGGCCTCCGCAATCCTCTCGGCAGCTGCAGCCGGGCCTGGGATCCGGCATGGTGAGCTTCCAGGTTCCATGCCGAGTCGGCCTGCACCTCTTCCCGACGCCAGGCGCGTGGTGTTGTCAGACGTTGGCATTGGGTCCTCTTGGGGAGAGAGCCTTAGCTAGGGTTAGGGTTCGGCCCAGGGACGTCGCCAGGGCCGAAGCGACTCCGGTCTCGTGATCTCCCTCGAGGGCTGAAGTGAGGGCCCATGCAGCAAGGCGGCTCAAGTGCAGGCTTAGGGTTCGAGGCCGGCTTAGGTTTCGGTGGAGGGTCCCAGTTCGGTGTAGGGTTAGGGTTAGGGTTAGGTCCCAGGAGGCTCCAGGCGCCGAACCCACAGCAGGGCAGTGGTCTCCCCGAAGGGCTGAGTTGAGGACACAAGGGACGGTGCCGGTCACGATCCGGCTTTGGCTGCCAAGGCCACAGACGTCGATCGGCCCCTGTTCGAGGAGGCCTCCGGAATCCTCTCGCTCAGCTGCAGACAGGCTGGGAAACCACATGGTGAGCTTCCAGGTTCCATGCCGAGCCAGCCTGCACCGCTTCTGGACCCCAGGCGCGTGGTGTTGCCAGACGTTGGCATTGGGTCCCCATGGGGAGGGAGCCTTAGCTAGGGTTAGGGTTTGGTCCAGGGACGTCGCCAGGGCGGAATCGACTCCAGTCTCGTGATCTCCCTCGAGGGCTCAAGTGAGGGCCCATGCCAGAAGGCGGCTCACTTGCAGGGTTAGGGTTCGAGGCAGGCTTAGGTTGCGGTGGAGGGTCCCTGTTCGGGGTACGGTTAGGGTTAGGGTTAGGTCCCAGGAGGCTCCAGGCGCCCAACCCACAGCAGGGCAGTGGTCTCCCCGAAGGCCTGAGTTGAGGGCACAAGGGAGGCTGCCGGTCAGGATCCGTCTTTGGCTGCCAGGGCCACACACGTGATTGGGCCCCTGGTCGAGGAGGCCTCCGGAATCCTCTCGGCAGCTGCAGCCGGGCCTGGGATCCGGCATGGTGAGCTTCCAGGTTCCATGCCGAGTCGGCCTGCACCTCTTCCCGACGCCAGGCGCGTGGTGTTGTCAGACGTTGGCATTGGGTCGTCTTGGGGAGAGAGCCTTAGCTAGGGTTAGGGTTCGGTCCAGGGACGTCGCCAGGGCCGAAGCGACTCCGGTCTCGTGATCTCCCTCGAGGGCTGAAGTGAGGGCCCATGCAGCAAGGCGGCTCAAGTGCAGGCTTAGGGTTCGAGGCCGGCTTAGGTTTCGGTGGAGGGTCCCAGTTCGGTGTAGGGTTAGGGTTAGGGTTAGGTCCCAGGAGGCTCCAGGCGCCGAACCCACAGCAGGGCAGTGGTCTCCCCGAAGGGCTGAGTTGAGGACACAAGGGACGGTGCCGGTCTCGATCCGGCTTTGGCTGCCAAGGCCACAGACGTCGATCGGCCCCTGTTCGAGGAGGCCTCCGGAATCCTCTCGCTCAGCTGCAGACAGGCTGGGAAACCACATGGTGAGCTTCCAGGTTCCATGCCGAGCCAGCCTGCACCGCCTCTGGACCCCAGGCGCGTGGTGTTGCCAGACGTTGGCATTGGGTCCCCATGGGGAGGGAGCCTTAGCTAGGGTTAGGGTTTGGTCCAGGGACGTCGCCAGGGCGGAATCGACTCCAGTCTCGTGATCTCCCTCGAGGGCTCAAGTGAGGGCCCATGCCAGAAGGCGGCTCACTTGCAGGGTTAGGGTTCGAGGCAGGCTTAGGTTGCGGTGGAGGGTCCCTGTTCGGGGTTCGGTTAGGGTTAGGGTTAGGTCCCAGGAGGCTCCAGGCGCCCAACCCACAGCAGGGCAGTGGTCTCCCCGAAGGCCTGAGTTGAGGGCACAAGGGAGGCTGCCGGTCAGGATCCGTCTTTGGCTGCCAGGGCCACACACGTGATTGGGCCCCTGGTCGAGGAGGCCTCCGGAATCCTCTCGGCAGCTGCAGCCGGGCCTGGGATCCGGCATGGTGAGCTTCCAGGTTCCATGCCGAGTCGGCCTGCACCTCTTCCCGACGCCAGGCGCGTGGTGTTGTCAGACGTTGGCATTGGGTCGTCTTGGGGAGAGAGCCTTAGCTAGGGTTAGGGTTCGGTCCAGGGACGTCGCCAGGGCCGAAGCGACTCCGGTCTCGTGATCTCCCTCGAGGGCTGAAGTGAGGGCCCATGCAGCAAGGTGGCTCAAGTGCAGGCTTAGGGTTCGAGGCCGGCTTAGGTTTCGGTGGAGGGTCCCAGTTCGGTGTAGGGTTAGGGTTAGGGTTAGGTCCCAGGAGGCTCCAGGCGCCGAACCCACAGCAGGGCAGTGGTCTCCCCGAAGGCCTGAGTTGAGGGCACAAGGGACGGTGCCGGTCACGATCCGGCTTTGGCTGCCAAGGCCACAGACGTCGATCGGCCCCCTGTTCGAGGAGGCCTCCGGAATCCTCTCGCTCAGCTGCAGACAGGCTGGGAAACCACATGGTGAGCTTCCAGGTTCCATGCCGAGCCAGCCTGCACCGCTTCTGGACCCCAGGCGCGTGGTGTTGCCAGACGTTGGCATTGGGTCCCCATGGGGAGGGAGCCTTAGCTAGGGTTAGGGTTTGGTCCAGGGACGTCGCCAGGGCGGAATCGACTCCAGTCTCGTGATCTCCCTCGAGGGCTCAAGTGAGGGCCCATGCCAGAAGGCGGCTCACTTGCAGGGATAGGGTTCGAGGCAGGCTTAGGTTGCGGTGGAGGGTCCCTGTTCGGGGTACGGTTAGGGTTAGGGTTAGGTCCCAGGAGGCTCCAGGCGCCCAACCCACAGCAGGGCAGTGGTCTCCCGAAGGCCTGAGTTGAGGGCACAAGGGAGGCTGCCGGTCAGGATCCGTCTTTGGCTGCCAGGGCCACACACGTGATTGGGCCCCTGGTCGAGGAGGCCTCCGGAATCCTCTCGGCAGCTGCAGCCGGGCCTGGGATCCGGCATGGTGAGCTTCCAGGTTCCATGCCGAGTCGGCCTGCACCTCTTCCCGACGCCAGGCGCGTGGTGTTGTCAGACGTTGGCATTGGGTCGTCTTGGGGAGAGAGCCTTAGCTAGGGTTAGGGTTCGGTCCAGGGACGTCGCCAGGGCCGAAGCGACTCCGGTCTCGTGATCTCCCTCGAGGGCTGAAGTGAGGGCCCATGCAGCAAGGCGGCTCAAGTGCAGGCTTAGGGTTCGAGGCCGGCTTAGGTTTCGGTGGAGGGTCCCAGTTCGGTGTAGGGTTAGGGTTAGGGTTAGGTCCCAGGAGGCTCCAGGCGCCGAACCCACAGCAGGGCAGTGGTCTCCCCGAAGGCCTGAGTTGAGGGCACAAGGGACGGTGCCGGTCACGATCCGGCTTTGGCTGCCAAGGCCACAGACGTCGATCGGCCCCTGTTCGAGGAGGCCTCCGGAATCCTCTCGCTCAGCTGCAGACAGGCTGGGAAACCACATGGTGAGCTTCCAGGTTCCATGCCGAGCCAGCCTGCACCGCTTCTGGACCCCAGGCGCGTGGTGTTGCCAGACGTTGGCATTGGGTCCCCATGGGGAGGGAGCCTTAGCTAGGGTTAGGGTTTGGTCCAGGGACGTCGCCAGGGCGGAATCGACTCCAGTCTCGTGATCTCCCTCGAGGGCTCAAGTGAGGGCCCATGCCAGAAGGCGGCTCACTTGCAGGGTTAGGGTTCGAGGCAGGCTTAGGTTGCGGTGGAGGGTCCCTGTTCGGGGTACGGTTAGGGTTAGGGTTAGGTCCCAGGAGGCTCCAGGCGCCCAACCCACAGCAGGGCAGTGGTCTCCCCGAAGGCCTGAGTTGAGGGCACAAGGGAGGCTGCCGGTCAGGATCCGTCTTTGGCTGCCAGGGCCACACACGTGATTGGGCCCCTGGGCGAGGAGGCCTCCGGAATCCTCTCGGCAGCTGCAGCCGGGCCTGGGATCCGGCATGGTGAGCTTCCAGGTTCCATGCCGAGTCGGCCTGCACCTCTTCCCGACGCCAGGCGCGTGGTGTTGTCAGACGTTGGCATTGGGTCCTCTTGGGGAGAGAGCCTTAGCTAGGGTTAGGGTTCGGTCCAGGGACGTCGCCAGGGCCGAAGCGACTCCGGTCTCGTGATCTCCCTCGAGGGCTGAAGTGAGGGCCCATGCAGCAAGGCGGCTCAAGTGCAGGCTTAGGGTTCGAGGCCGGCTTAGGTTTCGGTGGAGGGTCCCAGTTCGGTGTAGGGTTAGGGTTAGGGTTAGGTCCCAGGAGGCTCCAGGCGCCGAACCCACAGCAGGGCAGTGGTCTCCCCGAAGGGCTGAGTTGAGGGCACAAGGGACGGTGCCGGTCACGATCCGGCTTTGGCTGCCAAGGCCACAGACGTCGATCGGCCCCTGTTCGAGGAGGCCTCCGGAATCCTCTCGCTCAGCTGCAGACAGGCTGGGAAACCACATGGTGAGCTTCCAGGTTCCATGCCGAGCCAGCCTGCACCGCTTCTGGACCCCAGGCGCGTGGTGTTGCCAGACGTTGGCATTGGGTCCCCATGGGGAGGGAGACTTTGCTAGGGTTAGGGTTTGGTCCAGGGACGTCGCCAGGGCGGAATCGACTCCAGTCTCGTGATCTCCCTCGAGGGCTCAAGTGAGGGCCCATGCCAGAAGGCGGCTCACTTGCAGGGTTAGGGTTCGAGGCAGGCTTAGGTTGCGGTGGAGGGTCCCTGTTCGTGGTACGGTTAGGGTTAGGGTTAGGTCCCAGGAGGCTCCAGGCGCCCAACCCACAGCAGGGCAGTGGTCTCCCCGAAGGCCTGAGTTGAGGGCACAAGGGAGACTGCCGGTCAGGATCCGTCTTTGGCTGCCAGGGCCACACACGTGATTGGGCCCTTGGGCGAGGAGGCCTCCGGAATCCTCTCGGCAGCTGCAGCCGGGCCTGGGATCCGGCATGGTGAGCTTCCAGGTTCCATGCCGAGTCGGCCTGCACCTCTTCCCGACGCCAGGCGCGTGGTGTTGTCAGACGTTGGCATTGGGTCCTCTTGGGGAGAGAGCCTTAGCTAGGGTTAGGGTTCGGTCCAGGGACGTCGCCAGGGCCGAAGCGACTCCGGTCTCGTGATCTCCCTCGAGGGCTGAAGTGAGGGCCCATGCAGCAAGGCGGCTCAAGTGCAGGCTTAGGGTTCGAGGCCGGCTTAGGTTTCGGTGGAGGGTCCCAGTTCGGTGTAGGGTTAGGGTTAGGGTTAGGTCCCAGGAGGCTCCAGGCGCCGAACCCACAGCAGGGCAGTGGTCTCCCCGAAGGCCTGAGTTGAGGGCACAAGGGACGGTGCCGGTCACGATCCGGCTTTGGCTGCCAAGGCCACAGACGTCGATCGGCCCCTGTTCGAGGAGGCCTCCGGAATCCTCTCGCTCAGCTGCAGACAGGCTGGGAAACCACATGGTGAGCTTCCAGGTTCCATGCCGAGCCAGCCTGCACCGCTTCTGGACCCCAGGCGCGTGGTGTTGCCAGACGTTGGCATTGGGTCCCCATGGGGAGGGAGCCTTAGCTAGGGTTAGGGTTTGGTCCAGGGACGTCGCCAGGGCGGAATCGACTCCAGTCTCGTGATCTCCCTCGAGGGCTCAAGTGAGGGCCCATGCCAGAAGGCGGCTCACTTGCAGGGTTAGGGTTCGAGGCAGGCTTAGGTTGCGGTGGAGGGTCCCTGTTCGGGGTTCGGTTAGGGTTAGGGTTAGGTCCCAGGAGGCTCCAGGCGCCCAACCCACAGCAGGGCAGTGGTCTCCCCGAAGGCCTGAGTTGAGGGCACAAGGGAGGCTGCCGGTCAGGATCCGTCTTTGGCTGCCAGGGCCACACACGTGATTGGGCCCCTGGTCGAGGAGGCCTCCGGAATCCTCTCGGCAGCTGCAGCCGGGCCTGGGATCCGGCATGGTGAGCTTCCAGGTTCCATGCCGAGTCGGCCTGCACCTCTTCCCGACGCCAGGCGCGTGGTGTTGTCAGACGTTGGCATTGGGTCGTCTTGGGGAGAGAGCCTTAGCTAGGGTTAGGGTTCGATCCAGGGACGTCGCCAGGGCCGAAGCGACTCCGGTCTCGTGATCTCCCTCGAGGGCTGAAGTGAGGGCCCATGCAGCAAGGCGGCTCAAGTGCAGGCTTAGGGTTCGAGGCCGGCTTAGGTTTCGGTGGAGGGTCCCAGTTCGGTGTAGGGTTAGGGTTAGGGTTAGGTCCCAGGAGGCTCCAGGCGCCGAACCCACAGCAGGGCAGTGGTCTCCCCGAAGGCCTGAGTTGAGGGCACAAGGGACGGTGCCGGTCACGATCCGGCTTTGGCTGCCAAGGCCACAGACGTCGATCGGCCCCTGTTCGAGGAGGCCTCCGGAATCCTCTCGCTCAGCTGCAGACAGGCTGGGAAACCACATGGTGAGCTTCCAGGTTCCATGCCGAGCCAGCCTGCACCGCTTCTGGACCCCAGGCGCGTGGTGTTGCCAGACGTTGGCATTGGGTCCCCATGGGGAGGGAGCCTTAGCTAGGGTTAGGGTTTGGTCCAGGGACGTCGCCAGGGCGGAATCGACTCCAGTCTCGTGATCTCCCTCGAGGGCTCAAGTGAGGGCCCATGCCAGAAGGCGGCTCACTTGCAGGGTTAGGGTTCGAGGCAGGCTTAGGTTGCGGTGGAGGGTCCCTGTTCGGGGTTCGGTTAGGGTTAGGGTTAGGTCCCAGGAGGCTCCAGGCGCCCAACCCACAGCAGGGCAGTGGTCTCCCCGAAGGCCTGAGTTGAGGGCACAAGGGAGGCTGCCGGTCAGGATCCGTCTTTGGCTGCCAGGGCCACACACGTGATTGGGCCCCTGGTCGAGGAGGCCTCCGGAATCCTCTCGGCACCTGCAGCCGGGCCTGGGATCCGGCATGGTGAGCTTCCAGGTTCCATGCCGAGTCGGCCTGCACCTCTTCCCGACGCCAGGCGCGTGGTGTTGTCAGACGTTGGCATTGGGTCCTCTTGGGGAGAGAGCCTTAGCTAGGGTTAGGGTTCGGTCCAGGGACGTCGCCAGGGCCGAAGCGACTCCGGTCTCGTGATCTCCCTCGAGGGCTGAAGTGAGGGCCCATGCAGCAAGGCGGCTCAAGTGCAGGCTTAGGGTTCGAGGCCGGCTTAGGTTTCGGTGGAGGGTCCCAGTTCGGTGTAGGGTTAGGGTTAGGGTTAGGTCCCAGGAGGCTCCAGGCGCCGAACCCACAGCAGGGCAGTGGTCTCCCCGAAGGCCTGAGTTGAGGGCACAAGGGACGGTGCCGGTCACGATCCGGCTTTGGCTGCCAAGGCCACAGACGTCGATCGGCCCCTGTTCGAGGAGGCCTCCGGAATCCTCTCGCTCAGCTGCAGACAGGCTGGGAAACCACATGGTGAGCTTCCAGGTTCCATGCCGAGCCAGCCTGCACCGCTTCTGGACCCCAGGCGCGTGGTGTTGCCAGACGTTGGCATTGGGTCCCCATGGGGAGGGAGCCTTAGCTAGGGTTAGGGTTTGGTCCAGGGACGTCGCCAGGGCGGAATCGACTCCAGTCTCGTGATCTCCCTCGAGGGCTCAAGTGAGGGCCCATGCCAGAAGGCGGCTCACTTGCAGGGTTAGGGTTCGAGGCAGGCTTAGGTTGCGGTGGAGGGTCCCTGTTCGGGGTTCGGTTAGGGTTAGGGTTAGGTCCCAGGAGGCTCCAGGCGCCCAACCCACAGCAGGGCAGTGGTCTCCCCGAAGGCCTGAGTTGAGGGCACAAGGGAGGCTGCCGGTCAGGATCCGTCTTTGGCTGCCAGGGCCACACACGTGATTGGGCCCCTGGTCGAGGAGGCCTCCGGAATCCTCTCGGCACCTGCAGCCGGGCCTGGGATCCGGCATGGTGAGCTTCCAGGTTCCATGCCGAGTCGGCCTGCACCTCTTCCCGACGCCAGGCGCGTGGTGTTGTCAGACGTTGGCATTGGGTCCTCTTGGGGAGAGAGCCTTAGCTAGGGTTAGGGTTCGGTCCAGGGACGTCGCCAGGGCCGAAGCGACTCCGGTCTCGTGATCTCCCTCGAGGGCTGAAGTGAGGGCCCATGCAGCAAGGCGGCTCAAGTGCAGGCTTAGGGTTCGAGGCCGGCTTAGGTTTCGGTGGAGGGTCCCAGTTCGGTGTAGGGTTAGGGTTAGGGTTAGGTCCCAGGAGGCTCCAGGCGCCGAACCCACAGCAGGGCAGTGGTCTCCCCGAAGGCCTGAGTTGAGGGCACAAGGGACGGTGCCGGTCACGATCCGGCTTTGGCTGCCAAGGCCACAGACGTCGATCGGCCCCTGTTCGAGGAGGCCTCCGGAATCCTCTCGCTCAGCTGCAGACAGGCTGGGAAACCACATGGTGAGCTTCCAGGTTCCATGCCGAGCCAGCCTGCACCGCTTCTGGACCCCAGGCGCGTGGTGTTGCCAGACGTTGGCATTGGGTCCCCATGGGGAGGGAGCCTTAGCTAGGGTTAGGGTTTGGTCCAGGGACGTCGCCAGGGCGGAATCGACTCCAGTCTCGTGATCTCCCTCGAGGGCTCAAGTGAGGGCCCATGCCAGAAGGCGGCTCACTTGCAGGGTTAGGGTTCGAGGCAGGCTTAGGTTGCGGTGGAGGGTCCCTGTTCGGGGTTCGGTTAGGGTTAGGGTTAGGTCCCAGGAGGCTCCAGGCGCCCAACCCACAGCAGGGCAGTGGTCTCCCCGAAGGCCTGAGTTGAGGGCACAAGGGAGGCTGCCGGTCAGGATCCGTCTTTGGCTGCCAGGGCCACACACGTGATTGGGCCCCTGGTCGAGGAGGCCTCCGGAATCCTCTCGGCAGCTGCAGCCGGGCCTGGGATCCGGCATGGTGAGCTTCCGGGTTCCATGCCGAGTCGGCCTGCACCTCTTCCCGACGCCAGGCGCGTGGTGTTGTCAGACGTTGGCATTGGGTCCTCTTGGGGAGAGAGCCTTAGCTAGGGTTAGGGTTCGGTCCAGGGACGTCGCCAGGGCCGAAGCGACTCCGGTCTCGTGATCTCCCTCGAGGGCTGAAGTGAGGGCCCATGCAGCAAGGCGGCTCAAGTGCAGGCTTAGGGTTCGAGGCCGGCTTAGGTTTCGGTGGAGGGTCCCAGTTCGGTGTAGGGTTAGGGTTAGGGTTAGGTCCCAGGAGGCTCCAGGCGCCGAACCCACAGCAGGGCAGTGGTCTCCCCGAAGGCCTGAGTTGAGGGCACAAGGGACGGTGCCGGTCACGATCCGGCTTTGGCTGCCAAGGCCACAGACGTCGATCGGCCCCTGTTCGAGGAGGCCTCCGGAATCCTCTCGCTCAGCTGCAGACAGGCTGGGAAACCACATGGTGAGCTTCCAGGTTCCATGCCGAGCCAGCCTGCACCGCTTCTGGACCCCAGGCGCGTGGTGTTGCCAGACGTTGGCATTGGGTCCCCATGGGGAGGGAGCCTTAGCTAGGGTTAGGGTTTGGTCCAGGGACGTCGCCAGGGCGGAATCGACTCCAGTCTCGTGATCTCCCTCGAGGGCTCAAGTGAGGGCCCATGCCAGAAGGCGGCTCACTTGCAGGGTTAGGGTTCGAGGCAGGCTTAGGTTGCGGTGGAGGGTCCCTGTTCGGGGTTCGGTTAGGGTTAGGGTTAGGTCCCAGGAGGCTCCAGGCGCCCAACCCACAGCAGGGCAGTGGTCTCCCCGAAGGCCTGAGTTGAGGGCACAAGGGAGGCTGCCGGTCAGGATCCGTCTTTGGCTGCCAGGGCCACACAAGTGATTGGGCCCCTGGTCGAGGAGGCCTCCGGAATCCTCTCGGCAGCTGCAGCCGGGCCTGGGATCCGGCATGGTGAGCTTCCAGGTTCCATGCCGAGTCGGCCTGCACCTCTTCCCGACGCCAGGCGCGTGGTGTTGTCAGACGTTGGCATTGGGTCCTCTTGGGGAGAGAGCCTTAGCTAGGGTTAGGGTTCGGTCCAGGGACGTCGCCAGGGCCGAAGCGACTCCGGTCTCGTGATCTCCCTCGAGGGCTGAAGTGAGGGCCCATGCAGCAAGGCGGCTCAAGTGCAGGCTTAGGGTTCGAGGCCGGCTTAGGTTTCGGTGGAGGGTTCCAGTTCGGTGTAGGGTTAGGGTTAGGGTTAGGTCCCAGGAGGCTCCAGGCGCCGAACCCACAGCAGGGCAGTGGTCTCCCCGAAGGCCTGAGTTGAGGGCACAAGGGACGGTGCCGGTCACGATCCGGCTTTGGCTGCCAAGGCCACAGACGTCGATCGGCCCCTGTTCGAGGAGGCCTCCGGAATCCTCTCGCTCAGCTGCAGACAGGCTGGGAAACCACATGGTGAGCTTCCAGGTTCCATGCCGAGCCAGCCTGCACCGCTTCTGGACCCCAGGCGCGTGGTGTTGCCAGACGTTGGCATTGGGTCCCCATGGGGAGGGAGCCTTAGCTAGGGTTAGGGTTTGGTCCAGGGACGTCGCCAGGGCGGAATCGACTCCAGTCTCGTGATCTCCCTCGAGGGCTCAAGTGAGGGCCCATGCCAGAAGGCGGCTCACTTGCAGGGTTAGGGTTCGAGGCAGGCTTAGGTTGCGGTGGAGGGTCCCTGTTCGGGGTTCGGTTAGGGTTAGGGTTAGGTCCCAGGAGGCTCCAGGCGCCCAACCCACAGCAGGGCAGTGGTCTCCCCGAAGGCCTGAGTTGAGGGCACAAGGGAGGCTGCCGGTCAGGATCCGTCTTTGGCTGCCAGGGCCACACACGTGATTGGGCCCCTGGTCGAGGAGGCCTCCGGAATCCTCTCGGCAGCTGCAGCCGGGCCTGGGATCCGGCATGGTGAGCTTCCGGGTTCCATGCTGAGTCGGCCTGCACCTCTTCCCGACGCCAGGCGCGTGGTGTTGTCAGACGTTGGCATTGGGTCCTCTTGGGGAGAGAGCCTTAGCTAGGGTTAGGGTTCGTTCCAGGGACGTCGCCAGGGCCGAAGCGACTCCGGTCTCGTGATCTCCCTCGAGGGCTGAAGTGAGGGCCCATGCAGCAAGGCGGCTCAAGTGCAGGCTTAGGGTTCGAGGCCGGCTTAGGTTTCGGTGGAGGGTCCCAGTTCGGTGTAGGGTTAGGGTTAGGGTTAGGTCCCAGGAGGCTCCAGGCGCCGAACCCACAGCAGGGCAGTGGTCTCCCCGAAGGCCTGAGTTGAGGGCACAAGGGACGGTGCCGGTCACGATCCGGCTTTGGCTGCCAAGGCCACAGACGTCGATCGGCCCCTGTTCGAGGAGGCCTCCGGAATCCTCTCGCTCAGCTGCAGACAGGCTGGGAAACCACATGGTGAGCTTCCAGGTTCCATGCCGAGCCAGCCTGCACCGCTTCTGGACCCCAGGCGCGTGGTGTTGCCAGACGTTGGCATTGGGTCCCCATGGGGAGGGAGCCTTAGCTAGGGTTAGGGTTTGGTCCAGGGACGTCGCCAGGGCGGAATCGACTCCAGTCTCGTGATCTCCCTCGAGGGCTCAAGTGAGGGCCCATGCCAGAAGGCGGCTCACTTGCAGGGTTAGGGTCGAGGCAGGCTTAGGTTGCGGTGGAGGGTCCCTGTTCGGGGTTCGGTTAGGGTTAGGGTTAGGTCCCAGGAGGCTCCAGGCGCCCAACCCACAGCAGGGCAGTGGTCTCCCCGAAGGCCTGAGTTGAGGGCACAAGGGAGGCTGCCGGTCAGGATCCGTCTTTGGCTGCCAGGGCCACACACGTGATTGGGCCCCTGGTCGAGGAGGCCTCCGGAATCCTCTCGGCAGCTGCAGCCGGGCCTGGGATCCGGCATGGTGAGCTTCCAGGTTCCATGCCGAGTCGGCCTGCACCTCTTCCCGACGCCAGGCGCGTGGTGTTGTCAGACGTTGGCATTGGGTCCTCTTGGGGAGAGAGCCTTAGCTAGGGTTAGGGTTCGGTCCAGGGACGTCGCCAGGGCCGAAGCGACTCCGGTCTCGTGATCTCCCTCGAGGGCTGAAGTGAGGGCCCATGCAGCAAGGCGGCTCAAGTGCAGGCTTAGGGTTCGAGGCCGGCTTAGGTTTCGGTGGAGGGTCCCAGTTCGGTGTAGGGTTAGGGTTAGGGTTAGGTCCCAGGAGGCTCCAGGCGCCGAACCCACAGCAGGGCAGTGGTCTCCCCGAAGGCCTGAGTTGAGGGCACAAGGGACGGTGCCGGTCACGATCCGGCTTTGGCTGCCAAGGCCACAGACGTCGATCGGCCCCTGTTCGAGGAGGCCTCCGGAATCCTCTCGCTCAGCTGCAGACAGGCTGGGAAACCACATGGTGAGCTTCCAGGTTCCATGCCGAGCCAGCCTGCACCGCTTCTGGACCCCAGGCGCGTGGTGTTGCCAGACGTTGGCATTGGGTCCCCATGGGGAGGGAGCCTTAGCTAGGGTTAGGGTTTGGTCCAGGGACGTCGCCAGGGCGGAATCGACTCCAGTCTCGTGATCTCCCTCGAGGGCTCAAGTGAGGGCCCATGCCAGAAGGCGGCTCACTTGCAGGGTTAGGGTTCGAGGCAGGCTTAGGTTGCGGTGGAGGGTCCCTGTTCGGGGTTCGGTTAGGGTTAGGGTTAGGTCCCAGGAGGCTCCAGGCGCCCAACCCACAGCAGGGCAGTGGTCTCCCCGAAGGCCTGAGTTGAGGGCACAAGGGAGGCTGCCGGTCAGGATCCGTCTTTGGCTGCCAGGGCCACACAAGTGATTGGGCCCCTGGTCGAGGAGGCCTCCGGAATCCTCTCGGCAGCTGCAGCCGGGCCTGGGATCCGGCATGGTGAGCTTCCAGGTTCCATGCCGAGTCGGCCTGCACCTCTTCCCGACGCCAGGCGCGTGGTGTTGTCAGACGTTGGCATTGGGTCCTCTTGGGGAGAGAGCCTTAGCTAGGGTTAGGGTTCGGTCCAGGGACGTCGCCAGGGCCGAAGCGACTCCGGTCTCGTGATCTCCCTCGAGGGCTGAAGTGAGGGCCCATGCAGCAAGGCGGCTCAAGTGCAGGCTTAGGGTTCGAGGCCGGCTTAGGTTTCGGTGGAGGGTTCCAGTTCGGTGTAGGGTTAGGGTTAGGGTTAGGTCCCAGGAGGCTCCAGGCGCCGAACCCACAGCAGGGCAGTGGTCTCCCCGAAGGCCTGAGTTGAGGGCACAAGGGACGGTGCCGGTCACGATCCGGCTTTGGCTGCCAAGGCCACAGACGTCGATCGGCCCCTGTTCGAGGAGGCCTCCGGAATCCTCTCGCTCAGCTGCAGACAGGCTGGGAAACCACATGGTGAGCTTCCAGGTTCCATGCCGAGCCAGCCTGCACCGCTTCTGGACCCCAGGCGCGTGGTGTTGCCAGACGTTGGCATTGGGTCCCCATGGGGAGGGAGCCTTAGCTAGGGTTAGGGTTTGGTCCAGGGACGTCGCCAGGGCGGAATCGACTCCAGTCTCGTGATCTCCCTCGAGGGCTCAAGTGAGGGCCCATGCCAGAAGGCGGCTCACTTGCAGGGTTAGGGTTCGAGGCAGGCTTAGGTTGCGGTGGAGGGTCCCTGTTCGGGGTTCGGTTAGGGTTAGGGTTAGGTCCCAGGAGGCTCCAGGCGCCCAACCCACAGCAGGGCAGTGGTCTCCCCGAAGGCCTGAGTTGAGGGCACAAGGGAGGCTGCCGGTCAGGATCCGTCTTTGGCTGCCAGGGCCACACACGTGATTGGGCCCCTGGTCGAGGAGGCCTCCGGAATCCTCTCGGCAGCTGCAGCCGGGCCTGGGATCCGGCATGGTGAGCTTCCGGGTTCCATGCTGAGTCGGCCTGCACCTCTTCCCGACGCCAGGCGCGTGGTGTTGTCAGACGTTGGCATTGGGTCCTCTTGGGGAGAGAGCCTTAGCTAGGGTTAGGGTTCGGTCCAGGGACGTCGCCAGGGCCGAAGCGACTCCGGTCTCGTGATCTCCCTCGAGGGCTGAAGTGAGGGCCCATGCAGCAAGGCGGCTCAAGTGCAGGCTTAGGGTTCGAGGCCGGCTTAGGTTTCGGTGGAGGGTCCCAGTTCGGTGTAGGGTTAGGGTTAGGGTTAGGTCCCAGGAGGCTCCAGGCGCCGAACCCACAGCAGGGCAGTGGTCTCCCCGAAGGCCTGAGTTGAGGGCACAAGGGACGGTGCCGGTCACGATCCGGCTTTGGCTGCCAAGGCCACAGACGTCGATCGGCCCCTGTTCGAGGAGGCCTCCGGAATCCTCTCGCTCAGCTGCAGACAGGCTGGGAAACCACATGGTGAGCTTCCAGGTTCCATGCCGAGCCAGCCTGCACCGCTTCTGGACCCCAGGCGCGTGGTGTTGCCAGACGTTGGCATTGGGTCCCCATGGGGAGGGAGCCTTAGCTAGGGTTAGGGTTTGGTCCAGGGACGTCGCCAGGGCGGAATCGACTCCAGTCTCGTGATCTCCCTCGAGGGCTCAAGTGAGGGCCCATGCCAGAAGGCGGCTCACTTGCAGGGTTAGGGTTCGAGGCAGGCTTAGGTTGCGGTGGAGGGTCCCTGTTCGGGGTTCGGTTAGGGTTAGGGTTAGGTCCCAGGAGGCTCCAGGCGCCCAACCCACAGCAGGGCAGTGGTCTCCCCGAAGGCCTGAGTTGAGGGCACAAGGGAGGCTGCCGGTCAGGATCCGTCTTTGGCTGCCAGGGCCACACACGTGATTGGGCCCCTGGTCGAGGAGGCCTCCGGAATCCTCTCGGCAGCTGCAGCCGGGCCTGGGATCCGGCATGGTGAGCTTCCAGGTTCCATGCCGAGTCGGCCTGCACCTCTTCCCGACGCCAGGCGCGTGGTGTTGTCAGACGTTGGCATTGGGTCCTCTTGGGGAGAGAGCCTTAGCTAGGGTTAGGGTTCGGTCCAGGGACGTCGCCAGGGCCGAAGCGACTCCGGTCTCGTGATCTCCCTCGAGGGCTGAAGTGAGGGCCCATGCAGCAAGGCGGCTCAAGTGCAGGCTTAGGGTTCGAGGCCGGCTTAGGTTTCGGTGGAGGGTCCCAGTTCGGTGTAGGGTTAGGGTTAGGGTTAGGTCCCAGGAGGCTCCAGGCGCCGAACCCACAGCAGGGCAGTGGTCTCCCCGAAGGCCTGAGTTGAGGGCACAAGGGACGGTGCCGGTCACGATCCGGCTTTGGCTGCCAAGGCCACAGACGTCGATCGGCCCCTGTTCGAGGAGGCCTCCGGAATACTCTCGCTCAGCTGCAGACAGGCTGGGAAACCACATGGTGAGCTTCCAGGTTCCATGCCGAGCCAGCCTGCACCGCTTCTGGACCCCAGGCGCGTGGTGTTGCCAGACGTTGGCATTGGGTCCCCATGGGGAGGGAGCCTTAGCTAGGGTTAGGGTTTGGTCCAGGGACGTCGCCAGGGCGGAATCGACTCCAGTCTCGTGATCTCCCTCGAGGGCTCAAGTGAGGGCCCATGCCAGAAGGCGGCTCACTTGCAGGGTTAGGGTTCGAGGCAGGCTTAGGTTGCGGTGGAGGGTCCCTGTTCGGGGTTCGGTTAGGGTTAGGGTTAGGTCCCAGGAGGCTCCAGGCGCCCAACCCACAGCAGGGCAGTGGTCTCCCCGAAGGCCTGAGTTGAGGGCACAAGGGAGGCTGCCGGTCAGGATCCGTCTTTGGCTGCCAGGGCCACACACGTGATTGGGCCCCTGGTCGAGGAGGCCTCCGGAATCCTCTCGGCAGCTGCAGCCGGGCCTGGGATCCGGCATGGTGAGCTTCCAGGTTCCATGCCGAGTCGGCCTGCACCTCTTCCCGACGCCAGGCGCGTGGTGTTGTCAGACGTTGGCATTGGGTCCTCTTGGGGAGAGAGCCTTAGCTAGGGTTAGGGTTCGGTCCAGGGACGTCGCCAGGGCCGAAGCGACTCCGGTCTCGTGATCTCCCTCGAGGGCTGAAGTGAGGGCCCATGCAGCAAGGCGGCTCAAGTGCAGGCTTAGGGTTCGAGGCCGGCTTAGGTTTCGGTGGAGGGTCCCAGTTCGGTGTAGGGTTAGGGTTAGGGTTAGGTCCCAGGAGGCTCCAGGCGCCGAACCCACAGCAGGGCAGTGGTCTCCCCGAAGGCCTGAGTTGAGGGCACAAGGGACGGTGCCGGTCACGATCCGGCTTTGGCTGCCAAGGCCACAGACGTCGATCGGCCCCTGTTCGAGGAGGCCTCCGGAATCCTCTCGCTCAGCTGCAGACAGGCTGGGAAACCACATGGTGAGCTTCCAGGTTCCATGCCGAGCCAGCCTGCACCGCTTCTGGACCCCAGGCGCGTGGTGTTGCCAGACGTTGGCATTGGGTCCCCATGGGGAGGGAGCCTTAGCTAGGGTTAGGGTTTGGTCCAGGGACGTCGCCAGGGCGGAATCGACTCCAGTCTCGTGATCTCCCTCGAGGGCTCAAGTGAGGGCCCATGCCAGAAGGCGGCTCACTTGCAGGGTTAGGGTTCGAGGCAGGCTTAGGTTGCGGTGGAGGGTCCCTGTTCGGGGTTCGGTTAGGGTTAGGGTTAGGTCCCAGGAGGCTCCAGGCGCCCAACCCACAGCAGGGCAGTGGTCTCCCCGAAGGCCTGAGTTGAGGGCACAAGGGAGGCTGCCGGTCAGGATCCGTCTTTGGCTGCCAGGGCCACACACGTGATTGGGCCCCTGGTCGAGGAGGCCTCCGGAATCCTCTCGGCAGCTGCAGCCGGGCCTGGGATCCGGCATGGTGAGCTTCCAGGTTCCATGCCGAGTCGGCCTGCACCTCTTCCCGACGCCAGGCGCGTGGTGTTGTCAGACGTTGGCATTGGGTCCTCTTGGGGAGAGAGCCTTAGCTAGGGTTAGGGTTCGGTCCAGGGACGTCGCCAGGGCCGAAGCGACTCCGGTCTCGTGATCTCCCTCGAGGGCTGAAGTGAGGGCCCATGCAGCAAGGCGGCTCAAGTGCAGGCTTAGGGTTCGAGGCCGGCTTAGGTTTCGGTGGAGGGTCCCAGTTCGGTGTAGGGTTAGGGTTAGGGTTAGGTCCCAGGAGGCTCCAGGCGCCGAACCCACAGCAGGGCAGTGGTCTCCCCGAAGGGCTGAGTTGAGGGCACAAGGGACGGTGCCGGTCACGATCCGGCTTTGGCTGCCAAGGCCACAGACGTCGATCGGCCCCTGTTCGAGGAGGCCTCCGGAATCCTCTCGCTCAGCTGCAGACAGGCTGGGAAACCACATGGTGAGCTTCCAGGTTCCATGCCGAGCCAGCCTGCACCGCTTCTGGACCCCAGGCGCGTGGTGTTGCCAGACGTTGGCATTGGGTCCCCATGGGGAGGGAGCCTTAGCTAGGGTTAGGGTTTGGTCCAGGGACGTCGCCAGGGCGGAATCGACTCCAGTCTCGTGATCTCCCTCGAGGGCTCAAGTGAGGGCCCATGCCAGAAGGCGGCTCACTTGCAGGGTTAGGGTTCGAGGCAGGCTTAGGTTGCGGTGGAGGGTCCCTGTTCGGGGTTCGGTTAGGGTTAGGGTTAGGTCCCAGGAGGCTCCAGGCGCCCAACCCACAGCAGGGCAGTGGTCTCCCCGAAGGCCTGAGTTGAGGGCACAAGGGAGGCTGCCGGTCAGGATCCGTCTTTGGCTGCCAGGGCCACACACGTGATTGGGCCCCTGGTCGAGGAGGCCTCCGGAATCCTCTCGGCAGCTGCAGCCGGGCCTGGGATCCGGCATGGTGAGCTTCCGGGTTCCATGCCGAGTCGGCCTGCACCTCTTCCCGACGCCAGGCGCGTGGTGTTGTCAGACGTTGGCATTGGGTCCTCTTGGGGAGAGAGCCTTAGCTAGGGTTAGGGTTCGGTCCAGGGACGTCGCCAGGGCCGAAGCGACTCCGGTCTCGTGATCTCCCTCGAGGGCTGAAGTGAGGGCCCATGCAGCAAGGCGGCTCAAGTGCAGGCTTAGGGTTCGAGGCCGGCTTAGGTTTCGGTGGAGGGTCCCAGTTCGGTGTAGGGTTAGGGTTAGGGTTAGGTCCCAGGAGGCTCCAGGCGCCGAACCCACAGCAGGGCAGTGGTCTCCCCGAAGGCCTGAGTTGAGGGCACAAGGGACGGTGCCGGTCACGATCCGGCTTTGGCTGCCAAGGCCACAGACGTCGATCGGCCCCTGTTCGAGGAGGCCTCCGGAATCCTCTCGCTCAGCTGCAGACAGGCTGGGAAACCACATGGTGAGCTTCCAGGTTCCATGCCGAGCCAGCCTGCACCGCTTCTGGACCCCAGGCGCGTGGTGTTGCCAGACGTTGGCATTGGGTCCCCATGGGGAGGGAGCCTTAGCTAGGGTTAGGGTTTGGTCCAGGGACGTCGCCAGGGCGGAATCGACTCCAGTCTCGTGATCTCCCTCGAGGGCTCAAGTGAGGGCCCATGCCAGAAGGCGGCTCACTTGCAGGGTTAGGGTTCGAGGCAGGCTTAGGTTGCGTTGGAGGGTCCCTGTTCGGGGTTCGGTTAGGGTTAGGGTTAGGTCCCAGGAGGCTCCAGGCGCCCAACCCACAGCAGGGCAGTGGTCTCCCCGAAGGCCTGAGTTGAGGGCACAAGGGAGGCTGCCGGTCAGGATCCGTCTTTGGCTGCCAGGGCCACACACGTGATTGGGCCCCTGGTCGAGGAGGCCTCCGGAATCCTCTCGGCAGCTGCAGCCGGGCCTGGGATCCGGCATGGTGAGCTTCCAGGTTCCATGCCGAGTCGGCCTGCACCTCTTCCCGACGCCAGGCGCGTGGTGTTGTCAGACGTTGGCATTGGGTCCTCTTGGGGAGAGAGCCTTAGCTAGGGTTAGGGTTCGGTCCAGGGACGTCGCCAGGGCCGAAGCGACTCCGGTCTCGTGATCTCCCTCGAGGGCTGAAGTGAGGGCCCATGCAGCAAGGCGGCTCAAGTGCAGGCTTAGGGTTCGAGGCCGGCTTAGGTTTCGGTGGAGGGTCCCAGTTCGGTGTAGGGTTAGGGTTAGGGTTAGGTCCCAGGAGGCTCCAGGCGCCGAACCCACAGCAGGGCAGTGGTCTCCCCGAAGGCCTGAGTTGAGGGCACAAGGGACGGTGCCGGTCACGATCCGGCTTTGGCTGCCAAGGCCACAGACGTCGATCGGCCCCTGTTCGAGGAGGCCTCCGGAATCCTCTCGCTCAGCTGCAGACAGGCTGGGAAACCACATGGTGAGCTTCCAGGTTCCATGCCGAGCCAGCCTGCACCGCTTCTGGACCCCAGGCGCGTGGTGTTGCCAGACGTTGGCATTGGGTCCCCATGGGGAGGGAGCCTTAGCTAGGGTTAGGGTTTGGTCCAGGGACGTCGCCAGGGCGGAATCGACTCCAGTCTCGTGATCTCCCTCGAGGGCTCAAGTGAGGGCCCATGCCAGAAGGCGGCTCACTTGCAGGGTTAGGGTTCGAGGCAGGCTTAGGTTGCGGTGGAGGGTCCCTGTTCGGGGTTCGGTTAGGGTTAGGGTTAGGTCCCAGGAGGCTCCAGGCGCCCAACCCACAGCAGGGCAGTGGTCTCCCCGAAGGCCTGAGTTGAGGGCACAAGGGAGGCTGCCGGTCAGGATCCGTCTTTGGCTGCCAGGGCCACACACGTGATTGGGCCCCTGGTCGAGGAGGCCTCCGGAATCCTCTCGGCAGCTGCAGCCGGGCCTGGGATCCGGCATGGTGAGCTTCCGGGTTCCATGCCGAGTCGGCCTGCACCTCTTCCCGACGCCAGGCGCGTGGTGTTGTCAGACGTTGGCATTGGGTCCTCTTGGGGAGAGAGCCTTAGCTAGGGTTAGGGTTCGGTCCAGGGACGTCGCCAGGGCCGAAGCGACTCCGGTCTCGTGATCTCCCTCGAGGGCTGAAGTGAGGGCCCATGCAGCAAGGCGGCTCAAGTGCAGGCTTAGGGTTCGAGGCCGGCTTAGGTTTCGGTGGAGGGTCCCAGTTCGGTGTAGGGTTAGGGTTAGGGTTAGGTCCCAGGAGGCTCCAGGCGCCGAACCCACAGCAGGGCAGTGGTCTCCCCGAAGGCCTGAGTTGAGGGCACAAGGGACGGTGCCGGTCACGATCCGGCTTTGGCTGCCAAGGCCACAGACGTCGATCGGCCCCTGTTCGAGGAGGCCTCCGGAATCCTCTCGCTCAGCTGCAGACAGGCTGGGAAACCACATGGTGAGCTTCCAGGTTCCATGCCGAGCCAGCCTGCACCGCTTCTGGACCCCAGGCGCGTGGTGTTGCCAGACGTTGGCATTGGGTCCCCATGGGGAGGGAGCCTTAGCTAGGGTTAGGGTTTGGTCCAGGGACGTCGCCAGGGCGGAATCGACTCCAGTCTCGTGATCTCCCTCGAGGGCTCAAGTGAGGGCCCATGCCAGAAGGCGGCTCACTTGCAGGGTTAGGGTTCGAGGCAGGCTTAGGTTGCGGTGGAGGGTCCCTGTTCGGGGTTCGGTTAGGGTTAGGGTTAGGTCCCAGGAGGCTCCAGGCGCCCAACCCACAGCAGGGCAGTGGTCTCCCCGAAGGCCTGAGTTGAGGGCACAAGGGAGGCTGCCGGTCAGGATCCGTCTTTGGCTGCCAGGGCCACACACGTGATTGGGCCCCTGGTCGAGGAGGCCTCCGGAATCCTCTCGGCAGCTGCAGCCGGGCCTGGGATCCGGCATGGTGAGCTTCCAGGTTCCATGCCGAGTCGGCCTGCACCTCTTCCCGACGCCAGGCGCGTGGTGTTGTCAGACGTTGGCATTGGGTCCTCTTGGGGAGAGAGCCTTAGCTAGGGTTAGGGTTCGGTCCAGGGACGTCGCCAGGCCCGAAGCGACTCCGGTCTCGTGATCTCCCTCGAGGGCTGAAGTGAGGGCCCATGCAGCAAGGCGGCTCAAGTGCAGGCTTAGGGTTCGAGGCCGGCTTAGGTTTCGGTGGAGGGTCCCAGTTCGGTGTAGGGTTAGGGTTAGGGTTAGGTCCCAGGAGGCTCCAGGCGCCGAACCCACAGCAGGGCAGTGGTCTCCCCGAAGGCCTGAGTTGAGGGCACAAGGGACGGTGCCGGTCACGATCCGGCTTTGGCTGCCAAGGCCACAGACGTCGATCGGCCCCTGTTCGAGGAGGCCTCCGGAATCCTCTCGCTCAGCTGCAGACAGGCTGGGAAACCACATGGTGAGCTTCCAGGTTCCATGCCGAGCCAGCCTGCACCGCTTCTGGACCCCAGGCGCGTGGTGTTGCCAGACGTTGGCATTGGGTCCCCATGGGGAGGGAGCCTTAGCTAGGGTTAGGGTTTGGTCCAGGGACGTCGCCAGGGCGGAATCGACTCCAGTCTCGTGATCTCCCTCGAGGGCTCAAGTGAGGGCCCATGCCAGAAGGCGGCTCACTTGCAGGGTTAGGGTTCGAGGCAGGCTTAGGTTGCGGTGGAGGGTCCCTGTTCGGGGTTCGGTTAGGGTTAGGGTTAGGTCCCAGGAGGCTCCAGGCGCCCAACCCACAGCAGGGCAGTGGTCTCCCCGAAGGCCTGAGTTGAGGGCACAAGGGAGGCTGCCGGTCAGGATCCGTCTTTGGCTGCCAGGGCCACACACGTGATTGGGCCCCTGGTCGAGGAGGCCTCCGGAATCCTCTCGGCAGCTGCAGCCGGGCCTGGGATCCGGCATGGTGAGCTTCCGGGTTCCATGCCGAGTCGGCCTGCACCTCTTCCCGACGCCAGGCGCGTGGTGTTGTCAGACGTTGGCATTGGGTCCTCTTGGGGAGAGAGCCTTAGCTAGGGTTAGGGTTCGGTCCAGGGACGTCGCCAGGGCCGAAGCGACTCCGGTCTCGTGATCTCCCTCGAGGGCTGAAGTGAGGGCCCATGCAGCAAGGCGGCTCAAGTGCAGGCTTAGGGTTCGAGGCCGGCTTAGGTTTCGGTGGAGGGTCCCAGTTCGGTGTAGGGTTAGGGTTAGGGTTAGGTCCCAGGAGGCTCCAGGCGCCGAACCCACAGCAGGGCAGTGGTCTCCCCGAAGGCCTGAGTTGAGGGCACAAGGGACGGTGCCGGTCACGATCCGGCTTTGGCTGCCAAGGCCACAGACGTCGATCGGCCCCTGTTCGAGGAGGCCTCCGGAATCCTCTCGCTCAGCTGCAGACAGGCTGGGAAACCACATGGTGAGCTTCCAGGTTCCATGCCGAGCCAGCCTGCACCGCTTCTGGACCCCAGGCGCGTGGTGTTGCCAGACGTTGGCATAGGGTCCCCATGGGGAGGGAGCCTTAGCTAGGGTTAGGGTTTGGTCCAGGGACGTCGCCAGGGCGGAATCGACTCCAGTCTCGTGATCTCCCTCGAGGGCTCAAGTGAGGGCCCATGCCAGAAGGCGGCTCACTTGCAGGGTTAGGGTTCGAGGCAGGCTTAGGTTGCGGTGGAGGGTCCCTGTTCGGGGTTCGGTTAGGGTTAGGGTTAGGTCCCAGGAGGCTCCAGGCGCCCAACCCACAGCAGGGCAGTGGTCTCCCCGAAGGCCTGAGTTGAGGGCACAAGGGAGGCTGCCGGTCAGGATCCGTCTTTGGCTGCCAGGGCCACACACGTGATTGGGCCCCTGGTCGAGGAGGCCTCCGGAATCCTCTCGGCAGCTGCAGCCGGGCCTGGGATCCGGCATGGTGAGCTTCCAGGTTCCATGCCGAGTCGGCCTGCACCTCTTCCCGACGCCAGGCGCGTGGTGTTGTCAGACGTTGGCATTGGGTCCTCTTGGGGAGAGAGCCTTAGCTAGGGTTAGGGTTCAGTCCAGGGACGTCGCCAGGGCCGAAGCGACTCCGGTCTCGTGATCTCCCTCGAGGGCTGAAGTGAGGGCCCATGCAGCAAGGCGGCTCAAGTGCAGGCTTAGGGTTCGAGGCCGGCTTAGGTTTCGGTGGAGGGTCCCAGTTCGGTGTAGGGTTAGGGTTAGGGTTAGGTCCCAGGAGGCTCCAGGCGCCGAACCCACAGCAGGGCAGTGGTCTCCCCGAAGGGCTGAGTTGAGGGCACAAGGGACGGTGCCGGTCACGATCCGGCTTTGGCTGCCAAGGCCACAGACGTCGATCGGCCCCTGTTCGAGGAGGCCTCCGGAATCCTCTCGCTCAGCTGCAGACAGGCTGGGAAACCACATGGTGAGCTTCCAGGTTCCATGCCGAGCCAGCCTGCACCGCTTCTGGACCCCAGGCGCGTGGTGTTGCCAGACGTTGGCATTGGGTCCCCATGGGGAGGGAGCCTTAGCTAGGGTTAGGGTTTGGTCCAGGGACGTCGCCAGGGCGGAATCGACTCCAGTCTCGTGATCTCCCTCGAGGGCTCAAGTGAGGGCCCATGCCAGAAGGCGGCTCACTTGCAGGGTTAGGGTTCGAGGCAGGCTTAGGTTGCGGTGGAGGGTCCCTGTTCGGGGTTCGGTTAGGGTTAGGGTTAGGTCCCAGGAGGCTCCAGGCGCCCAACCCACAGCAGGGCAGTGGTCTCCCCGAAGGCCTGAGTTGAGGGCACAAGGGAGGCTGCCGGTCAGGATCCGTCTTTGGCTGCCAGGGCCACACACGTGATTGGGCCCCTGGTCGAGGAGGCCTCCGGAATCCTCTCGGCAGCTGCAGCCGGGCCTGGGATCCGGCATGGTGAGCTTCCGGGTTCCATGCCGAGTCGGCCTGCACCTCTTCCCGACGCCAGGCGCGTGGTGTTGTCAGACGTTGGCATTGGGTCCTCTTGGGGAGAGAGCCTTAGCTAGGGTTAGGGTTCGGTCCAGGGACGTCGCCAGGGCCGAAGCGACTCCGGTCTCGTGATCTCCCTCGAGGGCTGAAGTGAGGGCCCATGCAGAAAGGCGGCTCAAGTGCAGGCTTAGGGTTCGAGGCCGGCTTAGGTTTCGGTGGAGGGTCCCAGTTCGGTGTAGGGTTAGGGTTAGGGTTAGGTCCCAGGAGGCTCCAGGCGCCGAACCCACAGCAGGGCAGTGGTCTCCCCGAAGGCCTGAGTTGAGGGCACAAGGGACGGTGCCGGTCACGATCCGGCTTTGGCTGCCAAGGCCACAGACGTCGATCGGCCCCTGTTCGAGGAGGCCTCCGGAATCCTCTCGCTCAGCTGCAGACAGGCTGGGAAACCACATGGTGAGCTTCCAGGTTCCATGCCGAGCCAGCCTGCACCGCTTCTGGACCCCAGGCGCGTGGTGTTGCCAGACGTTGGCATTGGGTCCCCATGGGGAGGGAGCCTTAGCTAGGGTTAGGGTTTGGTCCAGGGACGTCGCCAGGGCGGAATCGACTCCAGTCTCGTGATCTCCCTCGAGGGCTCAAGTGAGGGCCCATGCCAGAAGGCGGCTCACTTGCAGGGTTAGGGTTCGAGGCAGGCTTAGGTTGCGGTGGAGGGTCCCTGTTCGGGGTTCGGTTAGGGTTAGGGTTAGGTCCCAGGAGGCTCCAGGCGCCCAACCCACAGCAGGGCAGTGGTCTCCCCGAAGGCCTGAGTTGAGGGCACAAGGGAGGCTGCCGGTCAGGATCCGTCTTTGGCTGCCAGGGCCACACACGTGATTGGGCCCCTGGTCGAGGAGGCCTCCGGAATCCTCTCGGCAGCTGCAGCCGGGCCTGGGATCCGGCATGGTGAGCTTCCGGGTTCCATGCCGAGTCGGCCTGCACCTCTTCCCGACGCCAGGCGCGTGGTGTTGTCAGACGTTGGCATTGGGTCCTCTTGGGGAGAGAGCCTTAGCTAGGGTTAGGGTTCGGTCCAGGGACGTCGCCAGGGCCGAAGCGACTCCGGTCTCGTGATCTCCCTCGAGGGCTGAAGTGAGGGCCCATGCAGCAAGGCGGCTCAAGTGCAGGCTTAGGGTTCGAGGCCGGCTTAGGTTTCGGTGGAGGGTCCCAGTTCGGTGTAGGGTTAGGGTTAGGGTTAGGTCCCAGGAGGCTCCAGGCGCCGAACCCACAGCAGGGCAGTGGTCTCCCCGAAGGCCTGAGTTGAGGGCACAAGGGACGGTGCCGGTCACGATCCGGCTTTGGCTGCCAAGGCCACAGACGTCGATCGGCCCCTGTTCGAGGAGGCCTCCGGAATCCTCTCGCTCAGCTGCAGACAGGCTGGGAAACCACATGGTGAGCTTCCAGGTTCCATGCCGAGCCAGCCTGCACCGCTTCTGGACCCCAGGCGCGTGGTGTTGCCAGACGTTGGCATAGGGTCCCCATGGGGAGGGAGCCTTAGCTAGGGTTAGGGTTTGGTCCAGGGACGTCGCCAGGGCGGAATCGACTCCAGTCTCGTGATCTCCCTCGAGGGCTCAAGTGAGGGCCCATGCCAGAAGGCGGCTCACTTGCAGGGTTAGGGTTCGAGGCAGGCTTAGGTTGCGGTGGAGGGTCCCTGTTCGGGGTTCGGTTAGGGTTAGGGTTAGGTCCCAGGAGGCTCCAGGCGCCCAACCCACAGCAGGGCAGTGGTCTCCCCGAAGGCCTGAGTTGAGGGCACAAGGGAGGCTGCCGGTCAGGATCCGTCTTTGGCTGCCAGGGCCACACACGTGATTGGGCCCCTGGTCGAGGAGGCCTCCGGAATCCTCTCGGCAGCTGCAGCCGGGCCTGGGATCCGGCATGGTGAGCTTCCAGGTTCCATGCCGAGTCGGCCTGCACCTCTTCCCGACGCCAGGCGCGTGGTGTTGTCAGACGTTGGCATTGGGTCCTCTTGGGGAGAGAGCCTTAGCTAGGGTTAGGGTTCGGTCCAGGGACGTCGCCAGGGCCGAAGCGACTCCGGTCTCGTGATCTCCCTCGAGGGCTGAAGTGAGGGCCCATGCAGCAAGGCGGCTCAAGTGCAGGCTTAGGGTTCGAGGCCGGCTTAGGTTTCGGTGGAGGGTCCCAGTTCGGTGTAGGGTTAGGGTTAGGGTTAGGTCCCAGGAGGCTCCAGGCGCCGAACCCACAGCAGGGCAGTGGTCTCCCCGAAGGCCTGAGTTGAGGGCACAAGGGACGGTGCCGGTCACGATCCGGCTTTGGCTGCCAAGGCCACAGACGTCGATCGGCCCCTGTTCGAGGAGGCCTCCGGAATCCTCTCGCTCAGCTGCAGACAGGCTGGGAAACCACATGGTGAGCTTCCAGGTTCCATGCCGAGCCAGCCTGCACCGCTTCTGGACCCCAGGCGCGTGGTGTTGCCAGACGTTGGCATTGGGTCCCCATGGGGAGGGAGCCTTAGCTAGGGTTAGGGTTTGGTCCAGGGACGTCGCCAGGGCGGAATCGACTCCAGTCTCGTGATCTCCCTCGAGGGCTCAAGTGAGGGCCCATGCCAGAAGGCGGCTCACTTGCAGGGTTAGGGTTCGAGGCAGGCTTAGGTTGCGGTGGAGGGTCCCTGTTCGGGGTTCGGTTAGGGTTAGGGTTAGGTCCCAGGAGGCTCCAGGCGCCCAACCCACAGCAGGGCAGTGGTCTCCCCGAAGGCCTGAGTTGAGGGCACAAGGGAGGCTGCCGGTCAGGATCCGTCTTTGGCTGCCAGGGCCACACACGTGATTGGGCCCCTGGTCGAGGAGGCCTCCGGAATCCTCTCGGCAGCTGCAGCCGGGCCTGGGATCCGGCATGGTGAGCTTCCGGGTTCCATGCCGAGTCGGCCTGCACCTCTTCCCGACGCCAGGCGCGTGGTGTTGTCAGACGTTGGCATTGGGTCCTCTTGGGGAGAGAGCCTTAGCTAGGGTTAGGGTTCGGTCCAGGGACGTCGCCAGGGCCGAAGCGACTCCGGTCTCGTGATCTCCCTCGAGGGCTGAAGTGAGGGCCCATGCAGAAAGGCGGCTCAAGTGCAGGCTTAGGGTTCGAGGCCGGCTTAGGTTTCGGTGGAGGGTCCCAGTTCGGTGTAGGGTTAGGGTTAGGGTTAGGTCCCAGGAGGCTCCAGGCGCCGAACCCACAGCAGGGCAGTGGTCTCCCCGAAGGCCTGAGTTGAGGGCACAAGGGACGGTGCCGGTCACGATCCGGCTTTGGCTGCCAAGGCCACAGACGTCGATCGGCCCCTGTTCGAGGAGGCCTCCGGAATCCTCTCGCTCAGCTGCAGACAGGCTGGGAAACCACATGGTGAGCTTCCAGGTTCCATGCCGAGCCAGCCTGCACCGCTTCTGGACCCCAGGCGCGTGGTGTTGCCAGACGTTGGCATTGGGTCCCCATGGGGAGGGAGCCTTAGCTAGGGTTAGGGTTTGGTCCAGGGACGTCGCCAGGGCGGAATCGACTCCAGTCTCGTGATCTCCCTCGAGGGCTCAAGTGAGGGCCCATGCCAGAAGGCGGCTCACTTGCAGGGTTAGGGTTCGAGGCAGGCTTAGGTTGCGGTGGAGGGTCCCTGTTCGGGGTTCGGTTAGGGTTAGGGTTAGGTCCCAGGAGGCTCCAGGCGCCCAACCCACAGCAGGGCAGTGGTCTCCCCGAAGGCCTGAGTTGAGGGCACAAGGGAGGCTGCCGGTCAGGATCCGTCTTTGGCTGCCAGGGCCACACACGTGATTGGGCCCCTGGTCGAGGAGGCCTCCGGAATCCTCTCGGCAGCTGCAGCCGGGCCTGGGATCCGGCATGGTGAGCTTCCAGGTTCCATGCCGAGTCGGCCTGCACCTCTTCCCGACGCCAGGCGCGTGGTGTTGTCAGACGTTGGCATTGGGTCCTCTTGGGGAGAGAGCCTTAGCTAGGGTTAGGGTTCGGTCCAGGGACGTCGCCAGGGCCGAAGCGACTCCGGTCTCGTGATCTCCCTCGAGGGCTGAAGTGAGGGCCCATGCAGCAAGGCGGCTCAAGTGCAGGCTTAGGGTTCGAGGCCGGCTTAGGTTTCGGTGGAGGGTCCCAGTTCGGTGTAGGGTTAGGGTTAGGGTTAGGTCCCAGGAGGCTCCAGGCGCCGAACCCACAGCAGGGCAGTGGTCTCCCCGAAGGCCTGAGTTGAGGGCACAAGGGACGGTGCCGGTCACGATCCGGCTTTGGCTGCCAAGGCCACAGACGTCGATCGGCCCCTGTTCGAGGAGGCCTCCGGAATCCTCTCGCTCAGCTGCAGACAGGCTGGGAAACCACATGGTGAGCTTCCAGGTTCCATGCCGAGCCAGCCTGCACCGCTTCTGGACCCCAGGCGCGTGGTGTTGCCAGACGTTGGCATTGGGTCCCCATGGGGAGGGAGCCTTAGCTAGGGTTAGGGTTTGGTCCAGGGACGTCGCCAGGGCGGAATCGACTCCAGTCTCGTGATCTCCCTCGAGGGCTCAAGTGAGGGCCCATGCCAGAAGGCGGCTCACTTGCAGGGTTAGGGTTCGAGGCAGGCTTAGGTTGCGGTGGAGGGTCCCTGTTCGGGGTTCGGTTAGGGTTAGGGTTAGGTCCCAGGAGGCTCCAGGCGCCCAACCCACAGCAGGGCAGTGGTCTCCCCGAAGGCCTGAGTTGAGGGCACAAGGGAGGCTGCCGGTCAGGATCCGTCTTTGGCTGCCAGGGCCACACACGTGATTGGGCCCCTGGGCGAGGAGGCCTCCGGAATCCTCTCGGCAGCTGCAGCCGGGCCTGGGATCCGGCATGGTGAGCTTCCAGGTTCCATGCCGAGTCGGCCTGCACCTCTTCCCGACGCCAGGCGCGTGGTGTTGTCAGACGTTGGCATTGGGTCCTCTTGGGGAGAGAGCCTTAGCTAGGGTTAGGGTTCGGTCCAGGGACGTCGCCAGGGCCGAAGCGACTCCGGTCTCGTGATCTCCCTCGAGGGCTGAAGTGAGGGCCCATGCAGCAAGGCGGCTCAAGTGCAGGCTTAGGGTTCGAGGCCGGCTTAGGTTTCGGTGGAGGGTCCCAGTTCGGTGTAGGGTTAGGGTTAGGGTTAGGTCCCAGGAGGCTCCAGGCGCCGAACCCACAGCAGGGCAGTGGTCTCCCCGAAGGCCTGAGTTGAGGGCACAAGGGACGGTGCCGGTCACGATCCGGCTTTGGCTGCCAAGGCCACAGACGTCGATCGGCCCCTGTTCGAGGAGGCCTCCGGAATCCTCTCGCTCAGCTGCAGACAGGCTGGGAAACCACATGGTGAGCTTCCAGGTTCCATGCCGAGCCAGCCTGCACCGCTTCTGGACCCCAGGCGCGTGGTGTTGCCAGACGTTGGCATTGGGTCCCCATGGGGAGGGAGCCTTAGCTAGGGTTAGGGTTTGGTCCAGGGACGTCGCCAGGGCGGAATCGACTCCAGTCTCGTGATCTCCCTCGAGGGCTCAAGTGAGGGCCCATGCCAGAAGGCGGCTCACTTGCAGGGTTAGGGTTCGAGGCAGGCTTAGGTTGCGGTGGAGGGTCCCTGTTCGGGTTCGGTTAGGGTTAGGGTTAGGTCCCAGGAGGCTCCAGGCGCCCAACCCACAGCAGGGCAGTGGTCTCCCCGAAGGCCTGAGTTGAGGGCACAAGGGAGGCTGCCGGTCAGGATCCGTCTTTGGCTGCCAGGGCCACACACGTGATTGGGCCCCTGGTCGAGGAGGCCTCCGGAATCCTCTCGGCAGCTGCAGCCGGGCCTGGGATCCGGCATGGTGAGCTTCCGGGTTCCATGCCGAGTCGGCCTGCACCTCTTCCCGACGCCAGGCGCGTGGTGTTGTCAGACGTTGGCATTGGGTCCTCTTGGGGAGAGAGCCTTAGCTAGGGTTAGGGTTCGGTCCAGGGACGTCGCCAGGGCCGAAGCGACTCCGGTCTCGTGATCTCCCTCGAGGGCTGAAGTGAGGGCCCATGCAGCAAGGCGGCTCAAGTGCAGGCTTAGGGTTCGAGGCCGGCTTAGGTTTCGGTGGAGGGTCCCAGTTCGGTGTAGGGTTAGGGTTAGGGTTAGGTCCCAGGAGGCTCCAGGCGCCGAACCCACAGCAGGGCAGTGGTCTCCCCGAAGGCCTGAGTTGAGGGCACAAGGGACGGTGCCGGTCACGATCCGGCTTTGGCTGCCAAGGCCACAGACGTCGATCGGCCCCTGTTCGAGGAGGCCTCCGGAATCCTCTCGCTCAGCTGCAGACAGGCTGGGAAACCACATGGTGAGCTTCCAGGTTCCATGCCGAGCCAGCCTGCACCGCTTCTGGACCCCAGGCGCGTGGTGTTGCCAGACGTTGGCATAGGGTCCCCATGGGGAGGGAGCCTTAGCTAGGGTTAGGGTTTGGTCCAGGGACGTCGCCAGGGCGGAATCGACTCCAGTCTCGTGATCTCCCTCGAGGGCTCAAGTGAGGGCCCATGCCAGAAGGCGGCTCACTTGCAGGGTTAGGGTTCGAGGCAGGCTTAGGTTGCGGTGGAGGGTCCCTGTTCGGGGTTCGGTTAGGGTTAGGGTTAGGTCCCAGGAGGCTCCAGGCGCCCAACCCACAGCAGGGCAGTGGTCTCCCCGAAGGCCTGAGTTGAGGGCACAAGGGAGGCTGCCGGTCAGGATCCGTCTTTGGCTGCCAGGGCCACACACGTGATTGGGCCCCTGGTCGAGGAGGCCTCCGGAATCCTCTCGGCAGCTGCAGCCGGGCCTGGGATCCGGCATGGTGAGCTTCCAGGTTCCATGCCGAGTCGGCCTGCACCTCTTCCCGACGCCAGGCGCGTGGTGTTGTCAGACGTTGGCATTGGGTCCTCTTGGGGAGAGAGCCTTAGCTAGGGTTAGGGTTCAGTCCAGGGACGTCGCCAGGGCCGAAGCGACTCCGGTCTCGTGATCTCCCTCGAGGGCTGAAGTGAGGGCCCATGCAGCAAGGCGGCTCAAGTGCAGGCTTAGGGTTCGAGGCCGGCTTAGGTTTCGGTGGAGGGTCCCAGTTCGGTGTAGGGTTAGGGTTAGGGTTAGGTCCCAGGAGGCTCCAGGCGCCGAACCCACAGCAGGGCAGTGGTCTCCCCGAAGGGCTGAGTTGAGGGCACAAGGGACGGTGCCGGTCACGATCCGGCTTTGGCTGCCAAGGCCACAGACGTCGATCGGCCCCTGTTCGAGGAGGCCTCCGGAATCCTCTCGCTCAGCTGCAGACAGGCTGGGAAACCACATGGTGAGCTTCCAGGTTCCATGCCGAGCCAGCCTGCACCGCTTCTGGACCCCAGGCGCGTGGTGTTGCCAGACGTTGGCATTGGGTCCCCATGGGGAGGGAGCCTTAGCTAGGGTTAGGGTTTGGTCCAGGGACGTCGCCAGGGCGGAATCGACTCCAGTCTCATGATCTCCCTCGAGGGCTCAAGTGAGGGCCCATGCCAGAAGGCGGCTCACTTGCAGGGTTAGGGTTCGAGGCAGGCTTAGGTTGCGGTGGAGGGTCCCTGTTCGGGGTTCGGTTAGGGTTAGGGTTAGGTCCCAGGAGGCTCCAGGCGCCCAACCCACAGCAGGGCAGTGGTCTCCCCGAAGGCCTGAGTTGAGGGCACAAGGGAGGCTGCCGGTCAGGATCCGTCTTTGGCTGCCAGGGCCACACACGTGATTGGGCCCCTGGTCGAGGAGGCCTCCGGAATCCTCTCGGCAGCTGCAGCCGGGCCTGGGATCCGGCATGGTGAGCTTCCGGGTTCCATGCCGAGTCGGCCTGCACCTCTTCCCGACGCCAGGCGCGTGGTGTTGTCAGACGTTGGCATTGGGTCCTCTTGGGGAGAGAGCCTTAGCTAGGGTTAGGGTTCGGTCCAGGGACGTCGCCAGGGCCGAAGCGACTCCGGTCTCGTGATCTCCCTCGAGGGCTGAAGTGAGGGCCCATGCAGCAAGGCGGCTCAAGTGCAGGCTTAGGGTTCGAGGCCGGCTTAGGTTTCGGTGGAGGGTCCCAGTTCGGTGTAGGGTTAGGGTTAGGGTTAGGTCCCAGGAGGCTCCAGGCGCCGAACCCACAGCAGGGCAGTGGTCTCCCCGAAGGCCTGAGTTGAGGGCACAAGGGACGGTGCCGGTCACGATCCGGCTTTGGCTGCCAAGGCCACAGACGTCGATCGGCCCCTGTTCGAGGAGGCCTCCGGAATCCTCTCGCTCAGCTGCAGACAGGCTGGGAAACCACATGGTGAGCTTCCAGGTTCCATGCCGAGCCAGCCTGCACCGCTTCTGGACCCCAGGCGCGTGGTGTTGCCAGACGTTGGCATTGGGTCCCCATGGGGAGGGAGCCTTAGCTAGGGTTAGGGTTTGGTCCAGGGACGTCGCCAGGGCGGAATCGACTCCAGTCTCGTGATCTCCCTCGAGGGCTCAAGTGAGGGCCCATGCCAGAAGGCGGCTCACTTGCAGGGTTAGGGTTCGAGGCAGGCTTAGGTTGCGGTGGAGGGTCCCTGTTCGGGGTTCGGTTAGGGTTAGGGTTAGGTCCCAGGAGGCTCCAGGCGCCCAACCCACAGCAGGGCAGTGGTCTCCCCGAAGGCCTGAGTTGAGGGCACAAGGGAGGCTGCCGGTCAGGATCCGTCTTTGGCTGCCAGGGCCACACACGTGATTGGGCCCCTGGTCGAGGAGGCCTCCGGAATCCTCTCGGCAGCTGCAGCCGGGCCTGGGATCCGGCATGGTGAGCTTCCGGGTTCCATGCCGAGTCGGCCTGCACCTCTTCCCGACGCCAGGCGCGTGGTGTTGTCAGACGTTGGCATTGGGTCCTCTTGGGGAGAGAGCCTTAGCTAGGGTTAGGGTTCGGTCCAGGGACGTCGCCAGGGCCGAAGCGACTCCGGTCTCGTGATCTCCCTCGAGGGCTGAAGTGAGGGCCCATGCAGCAAGGCGGCTCAAGTGCAGGCTTAGGGTTCGAGGCCGGCTTAGGTTTCGGTGGAGGGTCCCAGTTCGGTGTAGGGTTAGGGTTAGGGTTAGGTCCCAGGAGGCTCCAGGCGCCGAACCCACAGCAGGGCAGTGGTCTCCCCGAAGGCCTGAGTTGAGGGCACAAGGGACGGTGCCGGTCACGATCCGGCTTTGGCTGCCAAGGCCACAGACGTCGATCGGCCCCTGTTCGAGGAGGCCTCCGGAATCCTCTCGCTCAGCTGCAGACAGGCTGGGAAACCACATGGTGAGCTTCCAGGTTCCATGCCGAGCCAGCCTGCACCGCTTCTGGACCCCAGGCGCGTGGTGTTGCCAGACGTTGGCATAGGGTCCCCATGGGGAGGGAGCCTTAGCTAGGGTTAGGGTTTGGTCCAGGGACGTCGCCAGGGCGGAATCGACTCCAGTCTCGTGATCTCCCTCGAGGGCTCAAGTGAGGGCCCATGCCAGAAGGCGGCTCACTTGCAGGGTTAGGGTTCGAGGCAGGCTTAGGTTGCGGTGGAGGGTCCCTGTTCGGGGTTCGGTTAGGGTTAGGGTTAGGTCCCAGGAGGCTCCAGGCGCCCAACCCACAGCAGGGCAGTGGTCTCCCCGAAGGCCTGAGTTGAGGGCACAAGGGAGGCTGCCGGTCAGGATCCGTCTTTGGCTGCCAGGGCCACACACGTGATTGGGCCCCTGGTCGAGGAGGCCTCCGGAATCCTCTCGGCAGCTGCAGCCGGGCCTGGGATCCGGCATGGTGAGCTTCCAGGTTCCATGCCGAGTCGGCCTGCACCTCTTCCCGACGCCAGGCGCGTGGTGTTGTCAGACGTTGGCATTGGGTCCTCTTGGGGAGAGAGCCTTAGCTAGGGTTAGGGTTCAGTCCAGGGACGTCGCCAGGGCCGAAGCGACTCCGGTCTCGTGATCTCCCTCGAGGGCTGAAGTGAGGGCCCATGCAGCAAGGCGGCTCAAGTGCAGGCTTAGGGTTCGAGGCCGGCTTAGGTTTCGGTGGAGGGTCCCAGTTCGGTGTAGGGTTAGGGTTAGGGTTAGGTCCCAGGAGGCTCCAGGCGCCGAACCCACAGCAGGGCAGTGGTCTCCCCGAAGGCCTGAGTTGAGGGCACAAGGGACGGTGCCGGTCACGATCCGGCTTTGGCTGCCAAGGCCACAGACGTCGATCGGCCCCTGTTCGAGGAGGCCTCCGGAATCCTCTCGCTCAGCTGCAGACAGGCTGGGAAACCACATGGTGAGCTTCCAGGTTCCATGCCGAGCCAGCCTGCACCGCTTCTGGACCCCAGGCGCGTGGTGTTGCCAGACGTTGGCATTGGGTCCCCATGGGGAGGGAGCCTTAGCTAGGGTTAGGGTTTGGTCCAGGGACGTCGCCAGGGCGGAATCGACTCCAGTCTCGTGATCTCCCTCGAGGGCTCAAGTGAGGGCCCATGCCAGAAGGCGGCTCACTTGCAGGGTTAGGGTTCGAGGCAGGCTTAGGTTGCGGTGGAGGGTCCCTGTTCGGGGTTCGGTTAGGGTTAGGGTTAGGTCCCAGGAGGCTCCAGGCGCCCAACCCACAGCAGGGCAGTGGTCTCCCCGAAGGCCTGAGTTGAGGGCACAAGGGAGGCTGCCGGTCAGGATCCGTCTTTGGCTGCCAGGGCCACACACGTGATTGGGCCCCTGGTCGAGGAGGCCTCCGGAATCCTCTCGGCAGCTGCAGCCGGGCCTGGGATCCGGCATGGTGAGCTTCCGGGTTCCATGCCGAGTCGGCCTGCACCTCTTCCCGACGCCAGGCGCGTGGTGTTGTCAGACGTTGGCATTGGGTCCTCTTGGGGAGAGAGCCTTAGCTAGGGTTAGGGTTCGGTCCAGGGACGTCGCCAGGGCCGAAGCGACTCCGGTCTCGTGATCTCCCTCGAGGGCTGAAGTGAGGGCCCATGCAGAAAGGCGGCTCAAGTGCAGGCTTAGGGTTCGAGGCCGGCTTAGGTTTCGGTGGAGGGTCCCAGTTCGGTGTAGGGTTAGGGTTAGGGTTAGGTCCCAGGAGGCTCCAGGCGCCGAACCCACAGCAGGGCAGTGGTCTCCCCGAAGGCCTGAGTTGAGGGCACAAGGGACGGTGCCGGTCACGATCCGGCTTTGGCTGCCAAGGCCACAGACGTCGATCGGCCCCTGTTCGAGGAGGCCTCCGGAATCCTCTCGCTCAGCTGCAGACAGGCTGGGAAACCACATGGTGAGCTTCCAGGTTCCATGCCGAGCCAGCCTGCACCGCTTCTGGACCCCAGGCGCGTGGTGTTGCCAGACGTTGGCATTGGGTCCCCATGGGGAGGGAGCCTTAGCTAGGGTTAGGGTTTGGTCCAGGGACGTCGCCAGGGCGGAATCGACTCCAGTCTCGTGATCTCCCTCGAGGGCTCAAGTGAGGGCCCATGCCAGAAGGCGGCTCACTTGCAGGGTTAGGGTTCGAGGCAGGCTTAGGTTGCGGTGGAGGGTCCCTGTTCGGGGTTCGGTTAGGGTTAGGGTTAGGTCCCAGGAGGCTCCAGGCGCCCAACCCACAGCAGGGCAGTGGTCTCCCCGAAGGCCTGAGTTGAGGGCACAAGGGAGGCTGCCGGTCAGGATCCGTCTTTGGCTGCCAGGGCCACACACGTGATTGGGCCCCTGGTCGAGGAGGCCTCCGGAATCCTCTCGGCAGCTGCAGCCGGGCCTGGGATCCGGCATGGTGAGCTTCCAGGTTCCATGCCGAGTCGGCCTGCACCTCTTCCCGACGCCAGGCGCGTGGTGTTGTCAGACGTTGGCATTGGGTCCTCTTGGGGAGAGAGCCTTAGCTAGGGTTAGGGTTCGGTCCAGGGACGTCGCCAGGGCCGAAGCGACTCCGGTCTCGTGATCTCCCTCGAGGGCTGAAGTGAGGGCCCATGCAGCAAGGCGGCTCAAGTGCAGGCTTAGGGTTCGAGGCCGGCTTAGGTTTCGGTGGAGGGTCCCAGTTCGGTGTAGGGTTAGGGTTAGGGTTAGGTCCCAGGAGGCTCCAGGCGCCGAACCCACAGCAGGGCAGTGGTCTCCCCGAAGGCCTGAGTTGAGGGCACAAGGGACGGTGCCGGTCACGATCCGGCTTTGGCTGCCAAGGCCACAGACGTCGATCGGCCCCTGTTCGAGGAGGCCTCCGGAATCCTCTCGCTCAGCTGCAGACAGGCTGGGAAACCACATGGTGAGCTTCCAGGTTCCATGCCGAGCCAGCCTGCACCGCTTCTGGACCCCAGGCGCGTGGTGTTGCCAGACGTTGGCATTGGGTCCCCATGGGGAGGGAGCCTTAGCTAGGGTTAGGGTTTGGTCCAGGGACGTCGCCAGGGCGGAATCGACTCCAGTCTCGTGATCTCCCTCGAGGGCTCAAGTGAGGGCCCATGCCAGAAGGCGGCTCACTTGCAGGGTTAGGGTTCGAGGCAGGCTTAGGTTGCGGTGGAGGGTCCCTGTTCGGGGTTCGGTTAGGGTTAGGGTTAGGTCCCAGGAGGCTCCAGGCGCCCAACCCACAGCAGGGCAGTGGTCTCCCCGAAGGCCTGAGTTGAGGGCACAAGGGAGGCTGCCGGTCAGGATCCGTCTTTGGCTGCCAGGGCCACACACGTGATTGGGCCCCTGGGCGAGGAGGCCTCCGGAATCCTCTCGGCAGCTGCAGCCGGGCCTGGGATCCGGCATGGTGAGCTTCCAGGTTCCATGCCGAGTCGGCCTGCACCTCTTCCCGACGCCAGGCGCGTGGTGTTGTTAGACGTTGGCATTGGGTCCTCTTGGGGAGAGAGCCTTAGCTAGGGTTAGGGTTCGGTCCAGGGACGTCGCCAGGGCCGAAGCGACTCCGGTCTCGTGATCTCCCTCGAGGGCTGAAGTGAGGGCCCATGCAGCAAGGCGGCTCAAGTGCAGGCTTACGGTTCGAGGCCGGCTTAGGTTTCGGTGGAGGGTCCCAGTTCGGTGTAGGGTTAGGGTTAGGGTTAGGTCCCAGGAGGCTCCAGGCGCCGAACCCACAGCAGGGCAGTGGTCTCCCCGAAGGCCTGAGTTGAGGGCACAAGGGACGGTGCCGGTCACGATCCGGCTTTGGCTGCCAAGGCCACAGACGTCGATCGGCCCCTGTTCGAGGAGGCCTCCGGAATCCTCTCGCTCAGCTGCAGACAGGCTGGGAAACCACATGGTGAGCTTCCAGGTTCCATGCCGAGCCAGCCTGCACCGCTTCTGGACCCCAGGCGCGTGGTGTTGCCAGACGTTGGCATTGGGTCCCCATGGGGAGGGAGCCTTAGCTAGGGTTAGGGTTTGGTCCAGGGACGTCGCCAGGGCGGAATCGACTCCAGTCTCGTGATCTCCCTCGAGGGCTCAAGTGAGGGCCCATGCCAGAAGGCGGCTCACTTGCAGGGTTAGGGTTCGAGGCAGGCTTAGGTTGCGGTGGAGGGTCCCTGTTCGGGGTTCGGTTAGGGTTAGGGTTAGGTCCCAGGAGGCTCCAGGCGCCCAACCCACAGCAGGGCAGTGGTCTCCCCGAAGGCCTGAGTTGAGGGCACAAGGGAGGCTGCCGGTCAGGATCCGTCTTTGGCTGCCAGGGCCACACACGTGATTGGGCCCCTGGTCGAGGAGGCCTCCGGAATCCTCTCGGCAGCTGCAGCCGGGCCTGGGATCCGGCATGGTGAGCTTCCGGGTTCCATGCCGAGTCGGCCTGCACCTCTTCCCGACGCCAGGCGCGTGGTGTTGTCAGACGTTGGCATTGGGTCCTCTTGGGGAGAGAGCCTTAGCTAGGGTTAGGGTTCGGTCCAGGGACGTCGCCAGGGCCGAAGCGACTCCGGTCTCGTGATCTCCCTCGAGGGCTGAAGTGAGGGCCCATGCAGCAAGGCGGCTCAAGTGCAGGCTTAGGGTTCGAGGCCGGCTTAGGTTTCGGTGGAGGGTCCCAGTTCGGTGTAGGGTTAGGGTTAGGGTTAGGTCCCAGGAGGCTCCAGGCGCCGAACCCACAGCAGGGCAGTGGTCTCCCCGAAGGCCTGAGTTGAGGGCACAAGGGACGGTGCCGGTCACGATCCGGCTTTGGCTGCCAAGGCCACAGACGTCGATCGGCCCCTGTTCGAGGAGGCCTCCGGAATCCTCTCGCTCAGCTGCAGACAGGCTGGGAAACCACATGGTGAGCTTCCAGGTTCCATGCCGAGCCAGCCTGCACCGCTTCTGGACCCCAGGCGCGTGGTGTTGCCAGACGTTGGCATAGGGTCCCCATGGGGAGGGAGCCTTAGCTAGGGTTAGGGTTTGGTCCAGGGACGTCGCCAGGGCGGAATCGACTCCAGTCTCGTGATCTCCCTCGAGGGCTCAAGTGAGGGCCCATGCCAGAAGGCGGCTCACTTGCAGGGTTAGGGTTCGAGGCAGGCTTAGGTTGCGGTGGAGGGTCCCTGTTCGGGGTTCGGTTAGGGTTAGGGTTAGGTCCCAGGAGGCTCCAGGCGCCCAACCCACAGCAGGGCAGTGGTCTCCCCGAAGGCCTGAGTTGAGGGCACAAGGGAGGCTGCCGGTCAGGATCCGTCTTTGGCTGCCAGGGCCACACACGTGATTGGGCCCCTGGTCGAGGAGGCCTCCGGAATCCTCTCGGCAGCTGCAGCCGGGCCTGGGATCCGGCATGGTGAGCTTCCAGGTTCCATGCCGAGTCGGCCTGCACCTCTTCCCGACGCCAGGCGCGTGGTGTTGTCAGACGTTGGCATTGGGTCCTCTTGGGGAGAGAGCCTTAGCTAGGGTTAGGGTTCGGTCCAGGGACGTCGCCAGGGCCGAAGCGACTCCGGTCTCGTGATCTCCCTCGAGGGCTGAAGTGAGGGCCCATGCAGCAAGGCGGCTCAAGTGCAGGCTTAGGGTTCGAGGCCGGCTTAGGTTTCGGTGGAGGGTCCCAGATCGGTGTAGGGTTAGGGTTAGGGTTAGGTCCCAGGAGGCTCCAGGCGCCGAACCCACAGCAGGGCAGTGGTCTCCCCGAAGGGCTGAGTTGAGGACACAAGGGACGGTGCCGGTCACGATCCGGCTTTGGCTGCCAAGGCCACAGACGTCGATCGGCCCCTGTTCGAGGAGGCCTCCGGAATCCTCTCGCTCAGCTGCAGACAGGCTGGGAAACCACATGGTGAGCTTCCAGGTTCCATGCCGAGCCAGCCTGCACCGCTTCTGGACCCCAGGCGCGTGGTGTTGCCAGACGTTGGCATTGGGTCCCCATGGGGAGGGAGCCTTAGCTAGGGTTAGGGTTTGGTCCAGGGACGTCGCCAGGGCGGAATCGACTCCAGTCTCGTGATCTCCCTCGAGGGCTCAAGTGAGGGCCCATGCCAGAAGGCGGCTCACTTGCAGGGTTAGGGTTCGAGGCAGGCTTAGGTTGCGGTGGAGGGTCCCTGTTCGGGGTTCGGTTAGGGTTAGGGTTAGGTCCCAGGAGGCTCCAGGCGCCCAACCCACAGCAGGGCAGTGGTCTCCCCGAAGGCCTGAGTTGAGGGCACAAGGGAGGCTGCCGGTCAGGATCCGTCTTTGGCTGCCAGGGCCACACACGTGATTGGGCCCCTGGTCGAGGAGGCCTCCGGAATCCTCTGGGCAGCTGCAGCCGGGCCTGGGATCCGGCATGGTGAGCTTCCGGGTTCCATGCCGAGTCGGCCTGCACCTCTTCCCGACGCCAGGCGCGTGGTGTTGTCAGACGTTGGCATTGGGTCCTCTTGGGGAGAGAGCCTTAGCTAGGGTTAGGGTTCGGTCCAGGGACGTCGCCAGGGCCGAAGCGACTCCGGTCTCGTGATCTCCCTCGAGGGCTGAAGTGAGGGCCCATGCAGCAAGGCGGCTCAAGTGCAGGCTTAGGGTTCGAGGCCGGCTTAGGTTTCGGTGGAGGGTCCCAGTTCGGTGTAGGGTTAGGGTTAGGGTTAGGTCCCAGGAGGCTCCAGGCGCCGAACCCACAGCAGGGCAGTGGTCTCCCCGAAGGCCTGAGTTGAGGGCACAAGGGACGGTGCCGGTCACGATCCGGCTTTGGCTGCCAAGGCCACAGACGTCGATCGGCCCCTGTTCGAGGAGGCCTCCGGAATCCTCTCGCTCAGCTGCAGACAGGCTGGGAAACCACATGGTGAGCTTCCAGGTTCCATGCCGAGCCAGCCTGCACCGCTTCTGGACCCCAGGCGCGTGGTGTTGCCAGACGTTGGCATTGGGTCCCCATGGGGAGGGAGCCTTAGCTAGGGTTAGGGTTTGGTCCAGGGACGTCGCCAGGGCGGAATCGACTCCAGTCTCGTGATCTCCCTCGAGGGCTCAAGTGAGGGCCCATGCCAGAAGGCGGCTCACTTGCAGGGTTAGGGTTCGAGGCAGGCTTAGGTTGCGGTGGAGGGTCCCTGTTCGGGGTTCGGTTAGGGTTAGGGTTAGGTCCCAGGAGGCTCCAGGCGCCCAACCCACAGCAGGGCAGTGGTCTCCCCGAAGGCCTGAGTTGAGGGCACAAGGGAGGCTGCCGGTCAGGATCCGTCTTTGGCTGCCAGGGCCACACACGTGATTGGGCCCCTGGGCGAGGAGGCCTCCGGAATCCTCTCGGCAGCTGCAGCCGGGCCTGGGATCCGGCATGGTGAGCTTCCAGGTTCCATGCCGAGTCGGCCTGCACCTCTTCCCGACGCCAGGCGCGTGGTGTTGTCAGACGTTGGCATTGGGTCCTCTTGGGGAGAGAGCCTTAGCTAGGGTTAGGGTTCGGTCCAGGGACGTCGCCAGGGCCGAAGCGACTCCGGTCTCGTGATCTCCCTCGAGGGCTGAAGTGAGGGCCCATGCAGCAAGGCGGCTCAAGTGCAGGCTTAGGGTTCGAGGCCGGCTTAGGTTTCGGTGGAGGGTCCCAGTTCGGTGTAGGGTTAGGGTTAGGGTTAGGTCCCAGGAGGCTCCAGGCGCCGAACCCACAGCAGGGCAGTGGTCTCCCCGAAGGCCTGAGTTGAGGGCACAAGGGACGGTGCCGGTCACGATCCGGCTTTGGCTGCCAAGGCCACAGACGTCGATCGGCCCCTGTTCGAGGAGGCCTCCGGAATCCTCTCGCTCAGCTGCAGACAGGCTGGGAAACCACATGGTGAGCTTCCAGGTTCCATGCCGAGCCAGCCTGCACCGCTTCTGGACCCCAGGCGCGTGGTGTTGCCAGACGTTGGCATTGGGTCCCCATGGGGAGGGAGCCTTAGCTAGGGTTAGGGTTTGGTCCAGGGACGTCGCCAGGGCGGAATCGACTCCAGTCTCGTGATCTCCCTCGAGGGCTCAAGTGAGGGCCCATGCCAGAAGGCGGCTCACTTGCAGGGTTAGGGTTCGAGGCAGGCTTAGGTTGCGGTGGAGGGTCCCTGTTCGGGGTTCGGTTAGGGTTAGGGTTAGGTCCCAGGAGGCTCCAGGCGCCCAACCCACAGCAGGGCAGTGGTCTCCCCGAAGGCCTGAGTTGAGGGCACAAGGGAGGCTGCCGGTCAGGATCCGTCTTTGGCTGCCAGGGCCACACACGTGATTGGGCCCCTGGTCGAGGAGGCCTCCGGAATCCTCTCGGCAGCTGCAGCCGGGCCTGGGATCCGGCATGGTGAGCTTCCGGGTTCCATGCCGAGTCGGCCTGCACCTCTTCCCGACGCCAGGCGCGTGGTGTTGTCAGACGTTGGCATTGGGTCCTCTTGGGGAGAGAGCCTTAGCTAGGGTTAGGGTTCGGTCCAGGGACGTCGCCAGGGCCGAAGCGACTCCGGTCTCGTGATCTCCCTCGAGGGCTGAAGTGAGGGCCCATGCAGCAAGGCGGCTCAAGTGCAGGCTTAGGGTTCGAGGCCGGCTTAGGTTTCGGTGGAGGGTCCCAGTTCGGTGTAGGGTTAGGGTTAGGGTTAGGTCCCAGGAGGCTCCAGGCGCCGAACCCACAGCAGGGCAGTGGTCTCCCCGAAGGCCTGAGTTGAGGGCACAAGGGACGGTGCCGGTCACGATCCGGCTTTGGCTGCCAAGGCCACAGACGTCGATCGGCCCCTGTTCGAGGAGGCCTCCGGAATCCTCTCGCTCAGCTGCAGACAGGCTGGGAAACCACATGGTGAGCTTCCAGGTTCCATGCCGAGCCAGCCTGCACCGCTTCTGGACCCCAGGCGCGTGGTGTTGCCAGACGTTGGCATTGGGTCCCCATGGGGAGGGAGCCTTAGCTAGGGTTAGGGTTTGGTCCAGGGACGTCGCCAGGGCGGAATCGACTCCAGTCTCGTGATCTCCCTCGAGGGCTCAAGTGAGGGCCCATGCCAGAAGGCGGCTCACTTGCAGGGTTAGGGTTCGAGGCAGGCTTAGGTTGCGGTGGAGGGTCCCTGTTCGGGGTTCGGTTAGGGTTAGGGTTAGGTCCCAGGAGGCTCCAGGCGCCCAACCCACAGCAGGGCAGTGGTCTCCCCGAAGGCCTGAGTTGAGGGCACAAGGGAGGCTGCCGGTCAGGATCCGTCTTTGGCTGCCAGGGCCACACACGTGATTGGGCCCCTGGTCGAGGAGGCCTCCGGAATCCTCTCGGCAGCTGCAGCCGGGCCTGGGATCCGGCATGGTGAGCTTCCAGGTTCCATGCCGAGTCGGCCTGCACCTCTTCCCGACGCCAGGCGCGTGGTGTTGTCAGACGTTGGCATTGGGTCCTCTTGGGGAGAGAGCCTTAGCTAGGGTTAGGGTTCGGTCCAGGGACGTCGCCAGGGCCGAAGCGACTCCGGTCTCGTGATCTCCCTCGAGGGCTGAAGTGAGGGCCCATGCAGCAAGGCGGCTCAAGTGCAGGCTTAGGGTTCGAGGCCGGCTTAGGTTTCGGTGGAGGGTCCCAGTTCGGTGTAGGGTTAGGGTTAGGGTTAGGTCCCAGGAGGCTCCAGGCGCCGAACCCACAGCAGGGCAGTGGTCTCCCCGAAGGGCTGAGTTGAGGACACAAGGGACGGTGCCGGTCACGATCCGGCTTTGGCTGCCAAGGCCACAGACGTCGATCGGCCCCTGTTCGAGGAGGCCTCCGGAATCCTCTCGCTCAGCTGCAGACAGGCTGGGAAACCACATGGTGAGCTTCCAGGTTCCATGCCGAGCCAGCCTGCACCGCTTCTGGACCCCAGGCGCGTGGTGTTGCCAGACGTTGGCATTGGGTCCCCATGGGGAGGGAGCCTTAGCTAGGGTTAGGGTTTGGTCCAGGGACGTCGCCAGGGCGGAATCGACTCCAGTCTCGTGATCTCCCTCGAGGGCTCAAGTGAGGGCCCATGCCAGAAGGCGGCTCACTTGCAGGGTTAGGGTTCGAGGCAGGCTTAGGTTGCGGTGGAGGGTCCCTGTTCGGGGTTCGGTTAGGGTTAGGGTTAGGTCCCAGGAGGCTCCAGGCGCCCAACCCACAGCAGGGCAGTGGTCTCCCCGAAGGCCTGAGTTGAGGGCACAAGGGAGGCTGCCGGTCAGGATCCGTCTTTGGCTGCCAGGGCCACACACGTGATTGGGCCCCTGGTCGAGGAGGCCTCCGGAATCCTCTCGGCAGCTGCAGCCGGGCCTGGGATCCGGCATGGTGAGCTTCCGGGTTCCATGCCGAGTCGGCCTGCACCTCTTCCCGACGCCAGGCGCGTGGTGTTGTCAGACGTTGGCATTGGGTCCTCTTGGGGAGAGAGCCTTAGCTAGGGTTAGGGTTCGGTCCAGGGACGTCGCCAGGGCCGAAGCGACTCCGGTCTCGTGATCTCCCTCGAGGGCTGAAGTGAGGGCCCATGCAGCAAGGCGGCTCAAGTGCAGGCTTAGGGTTCGAGGCCGGCTTAGGTTTCGGTGGAGGGTCCCAGATCGGTGTAGGGTTAGGGTTAGGGTTAGGTCCCAGGAGGCTCCAGGCGCCGAACCCACAGCAGGGCAGTGGTCTCCCCGAAGGGCTGAGTTGAGGACACAAGGGACGGTGCCGGTCACGATCCGGCTTTGGCTGCCAAGGCCACAGACGTCGATCGGCACCTGTTCGAGGAGGCCTCCGGAATCCTCTCGCTCAGCTGCAGACAGGCTGGGAAACCACATGGTGAGCTTCCAGGTTCCATGCCGAGCCAGCCTGCACCGCTTCTGGACCCCAGGCGCGTGGTGTTGCCAGACGTTGGCATTGGGTCCCCATGGGGAGGGAGCCTTAGCTAGGGTTAGGGTTTGGTCCAGGGACGTCGCCAGGGCGGAATCGACTCCAGTCTCGTGATCTCCCTCGAGGGCTCAAGTGAGGGCCCATGCCAGAAGGCGGCTCACTTGCAGGGTTAGGGTTCGAGGCAGGCTTAGGTTGCGGTGGAGGGTCCCTGTTCGGGGTTCGGTTAGGGTTAGGGTTAGGTCCCAGGAGGCTCCAGGCGCCCAACCCACAGCAGGGCAGTGGTCTCCCCGAAGGCCTGAGTTGAGGGCACAAGGGAGGCTGCCGGTCAGGATCCGTCTTTGGCTGCCAGGGCCACACACGTGATTGGGCCCCTGGTCGAGGAGGCCTCCGGAATCCTCTCGGCAGCTGCAGCCGGGCCTGGGATCCGGCATGGTGAGCTTCCGGGTTCCATGCCGAGTCGGCCTGCACCTCTTCCCGACGCCAGGCGCGTGGTGTTGTCAGACGTTGGCATTGGGTCCTCTTGGGGAGAGAGCCTTAGCTAGGGTTAGGGTTCGGTCCAGGGACGTCGCCAGGGCCGAAGCGACTCCGGTCTCGTGATCTCCCTCGAGGGCTGAAGTGAGGGCCCATGCAGCAAGGCGGCTCAAGTGCAGGCTTAGGGTTCGAGGCCGGCTTAGGTTTCGGTGGAGGGTCCCAGTTCGGTGTAGGGTTAGGGTTAGGGTTAGGTCCCAGGAGGCTCCAGGCGCCGAACCCACAGCAGGGCAGTGGTCTCCCCGAAGGCCTGAGTTGAGGGCACAAGGGACGGTGCCGGTCACGATCCGGCTTTGGCTGCCAAGGCCACAGACGTCGATCGGCCCCTGTTCGAGGAGGCCTCCGGAATCCTCTCGCTCAGCTGCAGACAGGCTGGGAAACCACATGGTGAGCTTCCAGGTTCCATGCCGAGCCAGCCTGCACCGCTTCTGGACCCCAGGCGCGTGGTGTTGCCAGACGTTGGCATTGGGTCCCCATGGGGAGGGAGCCTTAGCTAGGGTTAGGGTTTGGTCCAGGGACGTCGCCAGGGCGGAATCGACTCCAGTCTCGTGATCTCCCTCGAGGGCTCAAGTGAGGGCCCATGCCAGAAGGCGGCTCACTTGCAGGGTTAGGGTTCGAGGCAGGCTTAGGTTGCGGTGGAGGGTCCCTGTTCGGGGTTCGGTTAGGGTTAGGGTTAGGTCCCAGGAGGCTCCAGGCGCCCAACCCACAGCAGGGCAGTGGTCTCCCCGAAGGCCTGAGTTGAGGGCACAAGGGAGGCTGCCGGTCAGGATCCGTCTTTGGCTGCCAGGGCCACACACGTGATTGGGCCCCTGGTCGAGGAGGCCTCCGGAATCCTCTCGGCAGCTGCAGCCGGGCCTGGGATCCGGCATGGTGAGCTTCCAGGTTCCATGCCGAGTCGGCCTGCACCTCTTCCCGACGCCAGGCGCGTGGTGTTGTCAGACGTTGGCATTGGGTCCTCTTGGGGAGAGAGCCTTAGCTAGGGTTAGGGTTCGGTCCAGGGACGTCGCCAGGGCCGAAGCGACTCCGGTCTCGTGATCTCCCTCGAGGGCTGAAGTGAGGGCCCATGCAGCAAGGCGGCTCAAGTGCAGGCTTAGGGTTCGAGGCCGGCTTAGGTTTCGGTGGAGGGTCCCAGTTCGGTGTAGGGTTAGGGTTAGGGTTAGGTCCCAGGAGGCTCCAGGCGCCGAACCCACAGCAGGGCAGTGGTCTCCCCGAAGGGCTGAGTTGAGGACACAAGGGACGGTGCCGGTCACGATCCGGCTTTGGCTGCCAAGGCCACAGACGTCGATCGGCCCCTGTTCGAGGAGGCCTCCGGAATCCTCTCGCTCAGCTGCAGACAGGCTGGGAAACCACATGGTGAGCTTCCAGGTTCCATGCCGAGCCAGCCTGCACCGCTTCTGGACCCCAGGCGCGTGGTGTTGCCAGACGTTGGCATTGGGTCCCCATGGGGAGGGAGCCTTAGCTAGGGTTAGGGTTTGGTCCAGGGACGTCGCCAGGGCGGAATCGACTCCAGTCTCGTGATCTCCCTCGAGGGCTCAAGTGAGGGCCCATGCCAGAAGGCGGCTCACTTGCAGGGTTAGGGTTCGAGGCAGGCTTAGGTTGCGGTGGAGGGTCCCTGTTCGGGGTTCGGTTAGGGTTAGGGTTAGGTCCCAGGAGGCTCCAGGCGCCCAACCCACAGCAGGGCAGTGGTCTCCCCGAAGGCCTGAGTTGAGGGCACAAGGGAGGCTGCCGGTCAGGATCCGTCTTTGGCTGCCAGGGCCACACACGTGATTGGGCCCCTGGGCGAGGAGGCCTCCGGAATCCTCTCGGCAGCTGCAGCCGGGCCTGGGATCCGGCATGGTGAGCTTCCGGGTTCCATGCCGAGTCGGCCTGCACCTCTTCCCGACGCCAGGCGCGTGGTGTTGTCAGACGTTGGCATTGGGTCCTCTTGGGGAGAGAGCCTTAGCTAGGGTTAGGGTTCGGTCCAGGGACGTCGCCAGGGCCGAAGCGACTCCGGTCTCGTGATCTCCCTCGAGGGCTGAAGTGAGGGCCCATGCAGCAAGGCGGCTCAAGTGCAGGCTTAGGGTTCGAGGCCGGCTTAGGTTTCGGTGGAGGGTCCCAGATCGGTGTAGGGTTAGGGTTAGGGTTAGGTCCCAGGAGGCTCCAGGCGCCGAACCCACAGCAGGGCAGTGGTCTCCCCGAAGGGCTGAGTTGAGGACACAAGGGACGGTGCCGGTCACGATCCGGCTTTGGCTGCCAAGGCCACAGACGTCGATCGGCACCTGTTCGAGGAGGCCTCCGGAATCCTCTCGCTCAGCTGCAGACAGGCTGGGAAACCACATGGTGAGCTTCCAGGTTCCATGCCGAGCCAGCCTGCACCGCTTCTGGACCCCAGGCGCGTGGTGTTGCCAGACGTTGGCATTGGGTCCCCATGGGGAGGGAGCCTTAGCTAGGGTTAGGGTTTGGTCCAGGGACGTCGCCAGGGCGGAATCGACTCCAGTCTCGTGATCTCCCTCGAGGGCTCAAGTGAGGGCCCATGCCAGAAGGCGGCTCACTTGCAGGGTTAGGGTTCGAGGCAGGCTTAGGTTGCGGTGGAGGGTCCCTGTTCGGGGTTCGGTTAGGGTTAGGGTTAGGTCCCAGGAGGCTCCAGGCGCCCAACCCACAGCAGGGCAGTGGTCTCCCCGAAGGCCTGAGTTGAGGGCACAAGGGAGGCTGCCGGTCAGGATCCGTCTTTGGCTGCCAGGGCCACACACGTGATTGGGCCCCTGGTCGAGGAGGCCTCCGGAATCCTCTCGGCAGCTGCAGCCGGGCCTGGGATCCGGCATGGTGAGCTTCCGGGTTCCATGCCGAGTCGGCCTGCACCTCTTCCCGACGCCAGGCGCGTGGTGTTGTCAGACGTTGGCATTGGGTCCTCTTGGGGAGAGAGCCTTAGCTAGGGTTAGGGTTCGGTCCAGGGACGTCGCCAGGGCCGAAGCGACTCCGGTCTCGTGATCTCCCTCGAGGGCTGAAGTGAGGGCCCATGCAGCAAGGCGGCTCAAGTGCAGGCTTAGGGTTCGAGGCCGGCTTAGGTTTCGGTGGAGGGTCCCAGTTCGGTGTAGGGTTAGGGTTAGGGTTAGGTCCCAGGAGGCTCCAGGCGCCGAACCCACAGCAGGGCAGTGGTCTCCCCGAAGGCCTGAGTTGAGGGCACAAGGGACGGTGCCGGTCACGATCCGGCTTTGGCTGCCAAGGCCACAGACGTCGATCGGCCCCTGTTCGAGGAGGCCTCCGGAATCCTCTCGCTCAGCTGCAGACAGGCTGGGAAACCACATGGTGAGCTTCCAGGTTCCATGCCGAGCCAGCCTGCACCGCTTCTGGACCCCAGGCGCGTGGTGTTGCCAGACGTTGGCATTGGGTCCCCATGGGGAGGGAGCCTTAGCTAGGGTTAGGGTTTGGTCCAGGGACGTCGCCAGGGCGGAATCGACTCCAGTCTCGTGATCTCCCTCGAGGGCTCAAGTGAGGGCCCATGCCAGAAGGCGGCTCACTTGCAGGGTTAGGGTTCGAGGCAGGCTTAGGTTGCGGTGGAGGGTCCCTGTTCGGGGTTCGGTTAGGGTTAGGGTTAGGTCCCAGGAGGCTCCAGGCGCCCAACCCACAGCAGGGCAGTGGTCTCCCCGAAGGCCTGAGTTGAGGGCACAAGGGAGGCTGCCGGTCAGGATCCGTCTTTGGCTGCCAGGGCCACACACGTGATTGGGCCCCTGGGCGAGGAGGCCTCCGGAATCCTCTCGGCAGCTGCAGCCGGGCCTGGGATCCGGCATGGTGAGCTTCCAGGTTCCATGCCGAGTCGGCCTGCACCTCTTCCCGACGCCAGGCGCGTGGTGTTGTCAGACGTTGGCATTGGGTCCTCTTGGGGAGAGAGCCTTAGCTAGGGTTAGGGTTCAGTCCAGGGACGTCGCCAGGGCCGAAGCGACTCCGGTCTCGTGATCTCCCTCGAGGGCTGAAGTGAGGGCCCATGCAGCAAGGCGGCTCAAGTGCAGGCTTAGGGTTCGAGGCCGGCTTAGGTTTCGGTGGAGGGTCCCAGTTCGGTGTAGGGTTAGGGTTAGGGTTAGGTCCCAGGAGGCTCCAGGCGCCGAACCCACAGCAGGGCAGTGGTCTCCCCGAAGGCCTGAGTTGAGGGCACAAGGGACGGTGCCGGTCACGATCCGGCTTTGGCTGCCAAGGCCACAGACGTCGATCGGCCCCTGTTCGAGGAGGCCTCCGGAATCCTCTCGCTCAGCTGCAGACAGGCTGGGAAACCACATGGTGAGCTTCCAGGTTCCATGCCGAGCCAGCCTGCACCGCTTCTGGACCCCAGGCGCGTGGTGTTGCCAGACGTTGGCATTGGGTCCCCATGGGGAGGGAGCCTTAGCTAGGGTTAGGGTTTGGTCCAGGGACGTCGCCAGGGCGGAATCGACTCCAGTCTCATGATCTCCCTCGAGGGCTCAAGTGAGGGCCCATGCCAGAAGGCGGCTCACTTGCAGGGTTAGGGTTCGAGGCAGGCTTAGGTTGCGGTGGAGGGTCCCTGTTCGGGGTTCGGTTAGGGTTAGGGTTAGGTCCCAGGAGGCTCCAGGCGCCCAACCCACAGCAGGGCAGTGGTCTCCCCGAAGGCCTGAGTTGAGGGCACAAGGGAGGCTGCCGGTCAGGATCCGTCTTTGGCTGCCAGGGCCACACACGTGATTGGGCCCCTGGGCGAGGAGGCCTCCGGAATCCTCTCGGCAGCTGCAGCCGGGCCTGGGATCCGGCATGGTGAGCTTCCAGGTTCCATGCCGAGTCGGCCTGCACCTCTTCCCGACGCCAGGCGCGTGGTGTTGTCAGACGTTGGCATTGGGTCCTCTTGGGGAGAGAGCCTTAGCTAGGGTTAGGGTTCGGTCCAGGGACGTCGCCAGGGCCGAAGCGACTCCGGTCTCGTGATCTCCCTCGAGGGCTGAAGTGAGGGCCCATGCAGCAAGGCGGTTCAAGTGCAGGCTTAGGGTTCGAGGCCGGCTTAGGTTTCGGTGGAGGGTCCCAGATCGGTGTAGGGTTAGGGTTAGGGTTAGGTCCCAGGAGGCTCCAGGCGCCGAACCCACAGCAGGGCAGTGGTCTCCCCGAAGGGCTGAGTTGAGGGCACAAGGGACGGTGCCGGTCACGATCCGGCTTTGGCTGCCAAGGCCACAGACGTCGATCGGCCCCTGTTCGAGGAGGCCTCCGGAATCCTCTCGCTCAGCTGCAGACAGGCTGGGAAACCACATGGTGAGCTTCCAGGTTCCATGCCGAGCCAGCCTGCACCGCTTCTGGACCCCAGGCGCGTGGTGTTGCCAGACGTTGGCATTGGGTCCCCATGGGGAGGGAGCCTTAGCTAGGGTTAGGGTTTGGTCCAGGGACGTCGCCAGGGCGGAATCGACTCCAGTCTCGTGATCTCCCTCGAGGGCTCAAGTGAGGGCCCATGCCAGAAGGCGGCTCACTTGCAGGGTTAGGGTTCGAGGCAGGCTTAGGTTGCGGTGGAGGGTCCCTGTTCGGGGTTCGGTTAGGGTTAGGGTTAGGTCCCAGGAGGCTCCAGGCGCCCAACCCACAGCAGGGCAGTGGTCTCCCCGAAGGCCTGAGTTGAGGGCACAAGGGAGGCTGCCGGTCAGGATCCGTCTTTGGCTGCCAGGGCCACACACGTGATTGGGCCCCTGGTCGAGGAGGCCTCCGGAATCCTCTCGGCAGCTGCAGCCGGGCCTGGGATCCGGCATGGTGAGCTTCCGGGTTCCATGCCGAGTCGGCCTGCACCTCTTCCCGACGCCAGGCGCGTGGTGTTGTCAGACGTTGGCATTGGGTCCTCTTGGGGAGAGAGCCTTAGCTAGGGTTAGGGTTCGGTCCAGGGACGTCGCCAGGGCCGAAGCGACTCCGGTCTCGTGATCTCCCTCGAGGGCTGAAGTGAGGGCCCATGCAGCAAGGCGGCTCAAGTGCAGGCTTAGGGTTCGAGGCCGGCTTAGGTTTCGGTGGAGGGTCCCAGTTCGGTGTAGGGTTAGGGTTAGGGTTAGGTCCCAGGAGGCTCCAGGCGCCGAACCCACAGCAGGGCAGTGGTCTCCCCGAAGGGCTGAGTTGAGGGCACAAGGGACGGTGCCGGTCACGATCCGGCTTTGGCTGCCAAGGCCACAGACGTCGATCGGCCCCTGTTCGAGGAGGCCTCCGGAATCCTCTCGCTCAGCTGCAGACAGGCTGGGAAACCACATGGTGAGCTTCCAGGTTCCATGCCGAGCCAGCCTGCACCGCTTCTGGACCCCAGGCGCGTGGTGTTGCCAGACGTTGGCATTGGGTCCCCATGGGGAGGGAGCCTTAGCTAGGGTTAGGGTTTGGTCCAGGGACGTCGCCAGGGCGGAATCGACTCCAGTCTCGTGATCTCCCTCGAGGGCTCAAGTGAGGGCCCATGCCAGAAGGCGGCTCACTTGCAGGGTTAGGGTTCGAGGCAGGCTTAGGTTGCGGTGGAGGGTCCCTGTTCGGGGTTCGGTTAGGGTTAGGGTTAGGTCCCAGGAGGCTCCAGGCGCCCAACCCACAGCAGGGCAGTGGTCTCCCCGAAGGCCTGAGTTGAGGGCACAAGGGAGGCTGCCGGTCAGGATCCGTCTTTGGCTGCCAGGGCCACACACGTGATTGGGCCCCTGGGCGAGGAGGCCTCCGGAATCCTCTCGGCAGCTGCAGCCGGGCCTGGGATCCGGCATGGTGAGCTTCCAGGTTCCATGCCGAGTCGGCCTGCACCTCTTCCCGACGCCAGGCGCGTGGTGTTGTCAGACGTTGGCATTGGGTCCTCTTGGGGAGAGAGCCTTAGCTAGGGTTAGGGTTCGGTCCAGGGACGTCGCCAGGGCCGAAGCGACTCCGGTCTCGTGATCTCCCTCGAGGGCTGAAGTGAGGGCCCATGCAGCAAGGCGGCTCAAGTGCAGGCTTAGGGTTCGAGGCCGGCTTAGGTTTCGGTGGAGGGTCCCAGTTCGGTGTAGGGTTAGGGTTAGGGTTAGGTCCCAGGAGGCTCCAGGCGCCGAACCCACAGCAGGGCAGTGGTCTCCCCGAAGGCCTGAGTTGAGGGCACAAGGGACGGTGCCGGTCACGATCCGGCTTTGGCTGCCAAGGCCACAGACGTCGATCGGCCCCTGTTCGAGGAGGCCTCCGGAATCCTCTCGCTCAGCTGCAGACAGGCTGGGAAACCACATGGTGAGCTTCCAGGTTCCATGCCGAGCCAGCCTGCACCGCTTCTGGACCCCAGGCGCGTGGTGTTGCCAGACGTTGGCATTGGGTCCCCATGGGGAGGGAGCCTTAGCTAGGGTTAGGGTTTGGTCCAGGGACGTCGCCAGGGCGGAATCGACTCCAGTCTCGTGATCTCCCTCGAGGGCTCAAGTGAGGGCCCATGCCAGAAGGCGGCTCACTTGCAGGGTTAGGGTTCGAGGCAGGCTTAGGTTGCGGTGGAGGGTCCCTGTTCGGGGTTCGGTTAGGGTTAGGGTTAGGTCCCAGGAGGCTCCAGGCGCCCAACCCACAGCAGGGCAGTGGTCTCCCCGAAGGCCTGAGTTGAGGGCACAAGGGAGGCTGCCGGTCAGGATCCGTCTTTGGCTGCCAGGGCCACACACGTGATTGGGCCCCTGGTCGAGGAGGCCTCCGGAATCCTCTCGGCAGCTGCAGCCGGGCCTGGGATCCGGCATGGTGAGCTTCCGGGTTCCATGCCGAGTCGGCCTGCACCTCTTCCCGACGCCAGGCGCGTGGTGTTGTCAGACGTTGGCATTGGGTCCTCTTGGGGAGAGAGCCTTAGCTAGGGTTAGGGTTCGGTCCAGGGACGTCGCCAGGGCCGAAGCGACTCCGGTCTCGTGATCTCCCTCGAGGGCTGAAGTGAGGGCCCATGCAGCAAGGCGGCTCAAGTGCAGGCTTAGGGTTCGAGGCCGGCTTAGGTTTCGGTGGAGGGTCCCAGTTCGGTGTAGGGTTAGGGTTAGGGTTAGGTCCCAGGAGGCTCCAGGCGCCGAACCCACAGCAGGGCAGTGGTCTCCCCGAAGGGCTGAGTTGAGGACACAAGGGACGGTGCCGGTCACGATCCGGCTTTGGCTGCCAAGGCCACAGACGTCGATCGGCCCCTGTTCGAGGAGGCCTCCGGAATCCTCTCGCTCAGCTGTAGACAGGCTGGGAAACCACATGGTGAGCTTCCAGGTTCCATGCCGAGCCAGCCTGCACCGCTTCTGGACCCCAGGCGCGTGGTGTTGCCAGACGTTGGCATTGGGTCCCCATGGGGAGGGAGCCTTAGCTAGGGTTAGGGTTTGGTCCAGGGACGTCGCCAGGGCGGAATCGACTCCAGTCTCGTGATCTCCCTCGAGGGCTCAAGTGAGGGCCCATGCCAGAAGGCGGCTCACTTGCAGGGTTAGGGTTCGAGGCAGGCTTAGGTTGCGGTGGAGGGTCCCTGTTCGGGGTTCGGTTAGGGTTAGGGTTAGGTCCCAGGAGGCTCCAGGCGCCCAACCCACAGCAGGGCAGTGGTCTCCCCGAAGGCCTGAGTTGAGGGCACAAGGGAGGCTGCCGGTCAGGATCCGTCTTTGGCTGCCAGGGCCACACACGTGATTGGGCCCCTGGTCGAGGAGGCCTCCGGAATCCTCTCGGCAGCTGCAGCCGGGCCTGGGATCCGGCATGGTGAGCTTCCAGGTTCCATGCCGAGTCGGCCTGCACCTCTTCCCGACGCCAGGCGCGTGGTGTTGTCAGACGTTGGCATTGGGTCCTCTTGGGGAGAGAGCCTTAGCTAGGGTTAGGGTTCGGTCCAGGGACGTCGCCAGGGCCGAAGCGACTCCGGTCTCGTGATCTCCCTCGAGGGCTGAAGTGAGGGCCCATGCAGCAAGGCGGCTCAAGTGTAGGCTTAGGGTTCGAGGCCGGCTTAGGTTTCGGTGGAGGGTCCCAGTTCGGTGTAGGGTTAGGGTTAGGGTTAGGTCCCAGGAGGCTCCAGGCGCCGAACCCACAGCAGGGCAGTGGTCTCCCCGAAGGCCTGAGTTGAGGGCACAAGGGACGGTGCCGGTCACGATCCGGCTTTGGCTGCCAAGGCCACAGACGTCGATCGGCCCCTGTTCGAGGAGGCCTCCGGAATCCTCTCGCTCAGCTGCAGACAGGCTGGGAAACCACATGGTGAGCTTCCAGGTTCCATGCCGAGCCAGCCTGCACCGCTTCTGGACCCCAGGCGCGTGGTGTTGCCAGACGTTGGCATTGGGTCCCCATGGGGAGGGAGCCTTAGCTAGGGTTAGGGTTTGGTCCAGGGACGTCGCCAGGGCGGAATCGACTCCAGTCTCGTGATCTCCCTCGAGGGCTCAAGTGAGGGCCCATGCCAGAAGGCGGCTCACTTGCAGGGTTAGGGTTCGAGGCAGGCTTAGGTTGCGGTGGAGGGTCCCTGTTCGGGGTTCGGTTAGGGTTAGGGTTAGGTCCCAGGAGGCTCCAGGCGCCCAACCCACAGCAGGGCAGTGGTCTCCCCGAAGGCCTGAGTTGAGGGCACAAGGGAGGCTGCCGGTCAGGATCCGTCTTTGGCTGCCAGGGCCACACACGTGATTGGGCCCCTGGTCGAGGAGGCCTCCGGAATCCTCTCGGCAGCTGCAGCCGGGCCTGGGATCCGGCATGGTGAGCTTCCAGGTTCCATGCCGAGTCGGCCTGCACCTCTTCCCGACGCCAGGCGCGTGGTGTTGTCAGACGTTGGCATTGGGTCCTCTTGGGGAGAGAGCCTTAGCTAGGGTTAGGGTTCGGTCCAGGGACGTCGCCAGGGCCGAAGCGACTCCGGTCTCGTGATCTCCCTCGAGGGCTGAAGTGAGGGCCCATGCAGCAAGGCGGCTCAAGTGCAGGCTTAGGGTTCGAGGCCGGCTTAGGTTTCGGTGGAGGGTCCCAGTTCGGTGTAGGGTTAGGGTTAGGGTTAGGTCCCAGGAGGCTCCAGGCGCCGAACCCACAGCAGGGCAGTGGTCTCCCCGAAGGGCTGAGTTGAGGACACAAGGGACGGTGCCGGTCACGATCCGGCTTTGGCTGCCAAGGCCACAGACGTCGATCGGCCCCTGTTCGAGGAGGCCTCCGGAATCCTCTCGCTCAGCTGCAGACAGGCTGGGAAACCACATGGTGAGCTTCCAGGTTCCATGCCGAGCCAGCCTGCACCGCTTCTGGACCCCAGGCGCGTGGTGTTGCCAGACGTTGGCATTGGGTCCCCATGGGGAGGGAGCCTTAGCTAGGGTTAGGGTTTGGTCCAGGGACGTCGCCAGGGCGGAATCGACTCCAGTCTCGTGATCTCCCTCGAGGGCTCAAGTGAGGGCCCATGCCAGAAGGCGGCTCACTTGCAGGGTTAGGGTTCGAGGCAGGCTTAGGTTGCGGTGGAGGGTCCCTGTTCGGGGTTCGGTTAGGGTTAGGGTTAGGTCCCAGGAGGCTCCAGGCGCCCAACCCACAGCAGGGCAGTGGTCTCCCCGAAGGCCTGAGTTGAGGGCACAAGGGAGGCTGCCGGTCAGGATCCGTCTTTGGCTGCCAGGGCCACACACGTGATTGGGCCCCTGGTCGAGGAGGCCTCCGGAATCCTCTCGGCAGCTGCAGCCGGGCCTTGGATCCGGCATGGTGAGCTTCCAGGTTCCATGCCGAGTCGGCCTGCACCTCTTCCCGACGCCAGGCGCGTGGTGTTGTCAGACGTTGGCATTGGGTCCTCTTGGGGAGAGAGCCTTAGCTAGGGTTAGGGTTCGGTCCAGGGACGTCGCCAGGGCCGAAGCGACTCCGGTCTCGTGATCTCCCTCGAGGGCTGAAGTGAGGGCCCATGCAGCAAGGCGGCTCAAGTGCAGGCTTAGGGTTCGAGGCCGGCTTAGGTTTCGGTGGAGGGTCCCAGTTCGGTGTAGGGTTAGGGTTAGGGTTAGGTCCCAGGAGGCTCCAGGCGCCGAACCCACAGCAGGGCAGTGGTCTCCCCGAAGGCCTGAGTTGAGGGCACAAGGGACGGTGCCGGTCACGATCCGGCTTTGGCTGCCAAGGCCACAGACGTCGATCGGCCCCTGTTCGAGGAGGCCTCCGGAATCCTCTCGCTCAGCTGCAGACAGGCTGGGAAACCACATGGTGAGCTTCCAGGTTCCATGCCGAGCCAGCCTGCACCGCTTCTGGACCCCAGGCGCGTGGTGTTGCCAGACGTTGGCATTGGGTCCCCATGGGGAGGGAGCCTTAGCTAGGGTTAGGGTTTGGTCCAGGGACGTCGCCAGGGCGGAATCGACTCCAGTCTCGTGATCTCCCTCGAGGGCTCAAGTGAGGGCCCATGCCAGAAGGCGGCTCACTTGCAGGGTTAGGGTTCGAGGCAGGCTTAGGTTGCGGTGGAGGGTCCCTGTTCGGGGTTCGGTTAGGGTTAGGGTTAGGTCCCAGGAGGCTCCAGGCGCCCAACCCACAGCAGGGCAGTGGTCTCCCCGAAGGCCTGAGTTGAGGGCACAAGGGAGGCTGCCGGTCAGGATCCGTCTTTGGCTGCCAGGGCCACACACGTGATTGGGCCCCTGGTCGAGGAGGCCTCCGGAATCCTCTCGGCAGCTGCAGCCGGGCCTGGGATCCGGCATGGTGAGCTTCCAGGTTCCATGCCGAGTCGGCCTGCACCTCTTCCCGACGCCAGGCGCGTGGTGTTGTCAGACGTTGGCATTGGGTCCTCTTGGGGAGAGAGCCTTAGCTAGGGTTAGGGTTCGGTCCAGGGACGTCGCCAGGGCCGAAGCGACTCCGGTCTCGTGATCTCCCTCGAGGGCTGAAGTGAGGGCCCATGCAGCAAGGCGGCTCAAGTGCAGGCTTAGGGTTCGAGGCCGGCTTAGGTTTCGGTGGAGGGTCCCAGTTCGGTGTAGGGTTAGGGTTAGGGTTAGGTCCCAGGAGGCTCCAGGCGCCGAACCCACAGCAGGGCAGTGGTCTCCCCGAAGGGCTGAGTTGAGGACACAAGGGACGGTGCCGGTCACGATCCGGCTTTGGCTGCCAAGGCCACAGACGTCGATCGGCCCCTGTTCGAGGAGGCCTCCGGAATCCTCTCGCTCAGCTGCAGACAGGCTGGGAAACCACATGGTGAGCTTCCAGGTTCCATGCCGAGCCAGCCTGCACCGCTTCTGGACCCCAGGCGCGTGGTGTTGCCAGACGTTGGCATTGGGTCCCCATGGGGAGGGAGCCTTAGCTAGGGTTAGGGTTTGGTCCAGGGACGTCGCCAGGGCGGAATCGACTCCAGTCTCGTGATCTCCCTCGAGGGCTCAAGTGAGGGCCCATGCCAGAAGGCGGCTCACTTGCAGGGTTAGGGTTCGAGGCAGGCTTAGGTTGCGGTGGAGGGTCCCTGTTCGGGGTTCGGTTAGGGTTAGGGTTAGGTCCCAGGAGGCTCCAGGCGCCCAACCCACAGCAGGGCAGTGGTCTCCCCGAAGGCCTGAGTTGAGGGCACAAGGGAGGCTGCCGGTCAGGATCCGTCTTTGGCTGCCAGGGCCACACACGTGATTGGGCCCCTGGTCGAGGAGGCCTCCGGAATCCTCTCGGCAGCTGCAGCCGGGCCTTGGATCCGGCATGGTGAGCTTCCAGGTTCCATGCCGAGTCGGCCTGCACCTCTTCCCGACGCCAGGCGCGTGGTGTTGTCAGACGTTGGCATTGGGTCCTCTTGGGGAGAGAGCCTTAGCTAGGGTTAGGGTTCGGTCCAGGGACGTCGCCAGGGCCGAAGCGACTCCGGTCTCGTGATCTCCCTCGAGGGCTGAAGTGAGGGCCCATGCAGCAAGGCGGCTCAAGTGCAGGCTTAGGGTTCGAGGCCGGCTTAGGTTTCGGTGGAGGGTCCCAGTTCGGTGTAGGGTTAGGGTTAGGGTTAGGTCCCAGGAGGCTCCAGGCGCCGAACCCACAGCAGGGCAGTGGTCTCCCCGAAGGCCTGAGTTGAGGGCACAAGGGACGGTGCCGGTCACGATCCGGCTTTGGCTGCCAAGGCCACAGACGTCGATCGGCCCCTGTTCGAGGAGGCCTCCGGAATCCTCTCGCTCAGCTGCAGACAGGCTGGGAAACCACATGGTGAGCTTCCAGGTTCCATGCCGAGCCAGCCTGCACCGCTTCTGGACCCCAGGCGCGTGGTGTTGCCAGACGTTGGCATTGGGTCCCCATGGGGAGGGAGCCTTAGCTAGGGTTAGGGTTTGGTCCAGGGACGTCGCCAGGGCGGAATCGACTCCAGTCTCGTGATCTCCCTCGAGGGCTCAAGTGAGGGCCCATGCCAGAAGGCGGCTCACTTGCAGGGTTAGGGTTCGAGGCAGGCTTAGGTTGCGGTGGAGGGTCCCTGTTCGGGGTTCGGTTAGGGTTAGGGTTAGGTCCCAGGAGGCTCCAGGCGCCCAACCCACAGCAGGGCAGTGGTCTCCCCGAAGGCCTGAGTTGAGGGCACAAGGGAGGCTGCCGGTCAGGATCCGTCTTTGGCTGCCAGGGCCACACACGTGATTGGGCCCCTGGGCGAGGAGGCCTCCGGAATCCTCTCGGCAGCTGCAGCCGGGCCTGGGATCCGGCATGGTGAGCTTCCAGGTTCCATGCCGAGTCGGCCTGCACCTCTTCCCGACGCCAGGCGCGTGGTGTTGTCAGACGTTGGCATTGGGTCCTCTTGGGGAGAGAGCCTTAGCTAGGGTTAGGGTTCGGTCCAGGGACGTCGCCAGGGCCGAAGCGACTCCGGTCTCGTGATCTCCCTCGAGGGCTGAAGTGAGGGCCCATGCAGCAAGGCGGCTCAAGTGCAGGCTTAGGGTTCGAGGCCGGCTTAGGTTTCGGTGGAGGGTCCCAGTTCGGTGTAGGGTTAGGGTTAGGGTTAGGTCCCAGGAGGCTCCAGGCGCCGAACCCACAGCAGGGCAGTGGTCTCCCCGAAGGGCTGAGTTGAGGGCACAAGGGACGGTGCCGGTCACGATCCGGCTTTGGCTGCCAAGGCCACAGACGTCGATCGGCCCCTGTTCGAGGAGGCCTCCGGAATCCTCTCGCTCAGCTGCAGACAGGCTGGGAAACCACATGGTGAGCTTCCAGGTTCCATGCCGAGCCAGCCTGCACCGCTTCTGGACCCCAGGCGCGTGGTGTTGCCAGACGTTGGCATTGGGTCCCCATGGGGAGGGAGCCTTAGCTAGGGTTAGGGTTTGGTCCAGGGACGTCGCCAGGGCGGAATCGACTCCAGTCTCGTGATCTCCCTCGAGGGCTCAAGTGAGGGCCCATGCCAGAAGGCGGCTCACTTGCAGGGTTAGGGTTCGAGGCAGGCTTAGGTTGCGGTGGAGGGTCCCTGTTCGGGGTTCGGTTAGGGTTAGGGTTAGGTCCCAGGAGGCTCCAGGCGCCCAACCCACAGCAGGGCAGTGGTCTCCCCGAAGGCCTGAGTTGAGGGCACAAGGGAGGCTGCCGGTCAGGATCCGTCTTTGGCTGCCAGGGCCACACACGTCATTGGGCCCCTGGTCGAGGAGGCCTCCGGAATCCTCTCGGCAGCTGCAGCCGGGCCTGGGATCCGGCATGGTGAGCTTCCGGGTTCCATGCCGAGTCGGCCTGCACCTCTTCCCGACGCCAGGCGCGTGGTGTTGTCAGACGTTGGCATTGGGTCCTCTTGGGGAGAGAGCCTTAGCTAGGGTTAGGGTTCGGTCCAGGGACGTCGCCAGGGCCGAAGCGACTCCGGTCTCGTGATCTCCCTCGAGGGCTGAAGTGAGGGCCCATGCAGCAAGGCGGCTCAAGTGCAGGCTTAGGGTTCGAGGCCGGCTTAGGTTTCGGTGGAGGGTCCCAGTTCGGTGTAGGGTTAGGGTTAGGGTTAGGTCCCAGGAGGCTCCAGGCGCCGAACCCACAGCAGGGCAGTGGTCTCCCCGAAGGCCTGAGTTGAGGGCACAAGGGACGGTGCCGGTCACGATCCGGCTTTGGCTGCCAAGGCCACAGACGTCGATCGGCCCCTGTTCGAGGAGGCCTCCGGAATCCTCTCGCTCAGCTGCAGACAGGCTGGGAAACCACATGGTGAGCTTCCAGGTTCCATGCCGAGCCAGCCTGCACCGCTTCTGGACCCCAGGCGCGTGGTGTTGCCAGACGTTGGCATTGGGTCCCCATGGGGAGGGAGCCTTAGCTAGGGTTAGGGTTTGGTCCAGGGACGTCGCCAGGGCGGAATCGACTCCAGTCTCGTGATCTCCCTCGAGGGCTCAAGTGAGGGCCCATGCCAGAAGGCGGCTCACTTGCAGGGTTAGGGTTCGAGGCAGGCTTAGGTTGCGGTGGAGGGTCCCTGTTCGGGGTTCGGTTAGGGTTAGGGTTAGGTCCCAGGAGGCTCCAGGCGCCCAACCCACAGCAGGGCAGTGGTCTCCCCGAAGGCCTGAGTTGAGGGCACAAGGGAGGCTGCCGGTCAGGATCCGTCTTTGGCTGCCAGGGCCACACACGTGATTGGGCCCCTGGGCGAGGAGGCCTCCGGAATCCTCTCGGCAGCTGCAGCCGGGCCTGGGATCCGGCATGGTGAGCTTCCAGGTTCCATGCCGAGTCGGCCTGCACCTCTTCCCGACGCCAGGCGCGTGGTGTTGTCAGACGTTGGCATTGGGTCCTCTTGGGGAGAGAGCCTTAGCTAGGGTTAGGGTTCAGTCCAGGGACGTCGCCAGGGCCGAAGCGACTCCGGTCTCGTGATCTCCCTCGAGGGCTGAAGTGAGGGCCCATGCAGCAAGGCGGCTCAAGTGCAGGCTTAGGGTTCGAGGCCGGCTTAGGTTTCGGTGGAGGGTCCCAGTTCGGTGTAGGGTTAGGGTTAGGGTTAGGTCCCAGGAGGCTCCAGGCGCCGAACCCACAGCAGGGCAGTGGTCTCCCCGAAGGCCTGAGTTGAGGGCACAAGGGACGGTGCCGGTCACGATCCGGCTTTGGCTGCCAAGGCCACAGACGTCGATCGGCCCCTGTTCGAGGAGGCCTCCGGAATCCTCTCGCTCAGCTGCAGACAGGCTGGGAAACCACATGGTGAGCTTCCAGGTTCCATGCCGAGCCAGCCTGCACCGCTTCTGGACCCCAGGCGCGTGGTGTTGCCAGACGTTGGCATTGGGTCCCCATGGGGAGGGAGCCTTAGCTAGGGTTAGGGTTTGGTCCAGGGACGTCGCCAGGGCGGAATCGACTCCAGTCTCGTGATCTCCCTCGAGGGCTCAAGTGAGGGCCCATGCCAGAAGGCGGCTCACTTGCAGGGTTAGGGTTCGAGGCAGGCTTAGGTTGCGGTGGAGGGTCCCTGTTCGGGGTTCGGTTAGGGTTAGGGTTAGGTCCCAGGAGGCTCCAGGCGCCCAACCCACAGCAGGGCAGTGGTCTCCCCGAAGGCCTGAGTTGAGGGCACAAGGGAGGCTGCCGGTCAGGATCCGTCTTTGGCTGCCAGGGCCACACACGTGATTGGGCCCCTGGGCGAGGAGGCCTCCGGAATCCTCTCGGCAGCTGCAGCCGGGCCTGGGACCCGGCATGGTGAGCTTCCAGGTTCCATGCCGAGTCGGCCTGCACCTCTTCCCGACGCCAGGCGCGTGGTGTTGTCAGACGTTGGCATTGGGTCCTCTTGGGGAGAGAGCCTTAGCTAGGGTTAGGGTTCGGTCCAGGGACGTCGCCAGGGCCGAAGCGACTCCGGTCTCGTGATCTCCCTCGAGGGCTGAAGTGAGGGCCCATGCAGCAAGGCGGCTCAAGTGCAGGCTTAGGGTTCGAGGCCGGCTTAGGTTTCGGTGGAGGGTCCCAGTTCGGTGTAGGGTTAGGGTTAGGGTTAGGTCCCAGGAGGCTCCAGGCGCCGAACCCACAGCAGGGCAGTGGTCTCCCCGAAGGCCTGAGTTGAGGGCACAAGGGACGGTGCCGGTCACGATCCGGCTTTGGCTGCCAAGGCCACAGACGTCGATCGGCCCCTGTTCGAGGAGGCCTCCGGAATCCTCTCGCTCAGCTGCAGACAGGCTGGGAAACCACATGGTGAGCTTCCAGGTTCCATGCCGAGCCAGCCTGCACCGCTTCTGGACCCCAGGCGCGTGGTGTTGCCAGACGTTGGCATTGGGTCCCCATGGGGAGGGAGCCTTAGCTAGGGTTAGGGTTTGGTCCAGGGACGTCGCCAGGGCGGAATCGACTCCAGTCTCGTGATCTCCCTCGAGGGCTCAAGTGAGGGCCCATGCCAGAAGGCGGCTCACTTGCAGGGTTAGGGTTCGAGGCAGGCTTAGGTTGCGGTGGAGGGTCCCTGTTCGGGGTTCGGTTAGGGTTAGGGTTAGGTCCCAGGAGGCTCCAGGCGCCCAACCCACAGCAGGGCAGTGGTCTCCCCGAAGGCCTGAGTTGAGGGCACAAGGGAGGCTGCCGGTCAGGATCCGTCTTTGGCTGCCAGGGCCACACACGTGATTGGGCCCCTGGTCGAGGAGGCCTCCGGAATCCTCTCGGCAGCTGCAGCCGGGCCTGGGATCCGGCATGGTGAGCTTCCAGGTTCCATGCCGAGTCGGCCTGCACCTCTTCCCGACGCCAGGCGCGTGGTGTTGTCAGACGTTGGCATTGGGTCCTCTTGGGGAGAGAGCCTTAGCTAGGGTTAGGGTTCGGTCCAGGGACGTCGCCAGGGCCGAAGCGACTCCGGTCTCGTGATCTCCCTCGAGGGCTGAAGTGAGGGCCCATGCAGCAAGGCGGCTCAAGTGCAGGCTTAGGGTTCGAGGCCGGCTTAGGTTTCGGTGGAGGGTCCCAGTTCGGTGTAGGGTTAGGGTTAGGGTTAGGTCCCAGGAGGCTCCAGGCGCCGAACCCACAGCAGGGCAGTGGTCTCCCCGAAGGGCTGAGTTGAGGACACAAGGGACGGTGCCGGTCACGATCCGGCTTTGGCTGCCAAGGCCACAGACGTCGATCGGCCCCTGTTCGAGGAGGCCTCCGGAATCCTCTCGCTCAGCTGCAGACAGGCTGGGAAACCACATGGTGAGCTTCCAGGTTCCATGCCGAGCCAGCCTGCACCGCTTCTGGACCCCAGGCGCGTGGTGTTGCCAGACGTTGGCATTGGGTCCCCATGGGGAGGGAGCCTTAGCTAGGGTTAGGGTTTGGTCCAGGGACGTCGCCAGGGCGGAATCGACTCCAGTCTCGTGATCTCCCTCGAGGGCTCAAGTGAGGGCCCATGCCAGAAGGCGGCTCACTTGCAGGGTTAGGGTTCGAGGCAGGCTTAGGTTGCGGTGGAGGGTCCCTGTTCGGGGTTCGGTTAGGGTTAGGGTTAGGTCCCAGGAGGCTCCAGGCGCCCAACCCACAGCAGGGCAGTGGTCTCCCCGAAGGCCTGAGTTGAGGGCACAAGGGAGGCTCCCGGTCAGGATCCGTCTTTGGCTGCCAGGGCCACACACGTGATTGGGCCCCTGGTCGAGGAGGCCTCCGGAATCCTCTCGGCAGCTGCAGCCGGGCCTTGGATCCGGCATGGTGAGCTTCCAGGTTCCATGCCGAGTCGGCCTGCACCTCTTCCCGACGCCAGGCGCGTGGTGTTGTCAGACGTTGGCATTGGGTCCTCTTGGGGAGAGAGCCTTAGCTAGGGTTAGGGTTCGGTCCAGGGACGTCGCCAGGGCCGAAGCGACTCCGGTCTCGTGATCTCCCTCGAGGGCTGAAGTGAGGGCCCATGCAGCAAGGCGGCTCAAGTGCAGGCTTAGGGTTCGAGGCCGGCTTAGGTTTCGGTGGAGGGTCCCAGTTCGGTGTAGGGTTAGGGTTAGGGTTAGGTCCCAGGAGGCTCCAGGCGCCGAACCCACAGCAGGGCAGTGGTCTCCCCGAAGGCCTGAGTTGAGGGCACAAGGGACGGTGCCGGTCACGATCCGGCTTTGGCTGCCAAGGCCACAGACGTCGATCGGCCCCTGTTCGAGGAGGCCTCCGGAATCCTCTCGCTCAGCTGCAGACAGGCTGGGAAACCACATGGTGAGCTTCCAGGTTCCATGCCGAGCCAGCCTGCACCGCTTCTGGACCCCAGGCGCGTGGTGTTGCCAGACGTTGGCATTGGGTCCCCATGGGGAGGGAGCCTTAGCTAGGGTTAGGGTTTGGTCCAGGGACGTCGCCAGGGCGGAATCGACTCCAGTCTCGTGATCTCCCTCGAGGGCTCAAGTGAGGGCCCATGCCAGAAGGCGGCTCACTTGCAGGGTTAGGGTTCGAGGCAGGCTTAGGTTGCGGTGGAGGGTCCCTGTTCGGGGTTCGGTTAGGGTTAGGGTTAGGTCCCAGGAGGCTCCAGGCGCCCAACCCACAGCAGGGCAGTGGTCTCCCCGAAGGCCTGAGTTGAGGGCACAAGGGAGGCTGCCGGTCAGGATCCGTCTTTGGCTGCCAGGGCCACACACGTGATTGGGCCCCTGGGCGAGGAGGCCTCCGGAATCCTCTCGGCAGCTGCAGCCGGGCCTGGGATCCGGCATGGTGAGCTTCCAGGTTCCATGCCGAGTCGGCCTGCACCTCTTCCCGACGCCAGGCGCGTGGTGTTGTCAGACGTTGGCATTGGGTCCTCTTGGGGAGAGAGCCTTAGCTAGGGTTAGGGTTCGGTCCAGGGACGTCGCCAGGGCCGAAGCGACTCCGGTCTCGTGATCTCCCTCGAGGGCTGAAGTGAGGGCCCATGCAGCAAGGCGGCTCAAGTGCAGGCTTAGGGTTCGAGGCCGGCTTAGGTTTCGGTGGAGGGTCCCAGTTCGGTGTAGGGTTAGGGTTAGGGTTAGGTCCCAGGAGGCTCCAGGCGCCGAACCCACAGCAGGGCAGTGGTCTCCCCGAAGGGCTGAGTTGAGGGCACAAGGGACGGTGCCGGTCACGATCCGGCTTTGGCTGCCAAGGCCACAGACGTCGATCGGCCCCTGTTCGAGGAGGCCTCCGGAATCCTCTCGCTCAGCTGCAGACAGGCTGGGAAACCACATGGTGAGCTTCCAGGTTCCATGCCGAGCCAGCCTGCACCGCTTCTGGACCCCAGGCGCGTGGTGTTGCCAGACGTTGGCATTGGGTCCCCATGGGGAGGGAGCCTTAGCTAGGGTTAGGGTTTGGTCCAGGGACGTCGCCAGGGCGGAATCGACTCCAGTCTCGTGATCTCCCTCGAGGGCTCAAGTGAGGGCCCATGCCAGAAGGCGGCTCACTTGCAGGGTTAGGGTTCGAGGCAGGCTTAGGTTGCGGTGGAGGGTCCCTGTTCGGGGTTCGGTTAGGGTTAGGGTTAGGTCCCAGGAGGCTCCAGGCGCCCAACCCACAGCAGGGCAGTGGTCTCCCCGAAGGCCTGAGTTGAGGGCACAAGGGAGGCTGCCGGTCAGGATCCGTCTTTGGCTGCCAGGGCCACACACGTCATTGGGCCCCTGGTCGAGGAGGCCTCCGGAATCCTCTCGGCAGCTGCAGCCGGGCCTGGGATCCGGCATGGTGAGCTTCCGGGTTCCATGCCGAGTCGGCCTGCACCTCTTCCCGACGCCAGGCGCGTGGTGTTGTCAGACGTTGGCATTGGGTCCTCTTGGGGAGAGAGCCTTAGCTAGGGTTAGGGTTCGGTCCAGGGACGTCGCCAGGGCCGAAGCGACTCCGGTCTCGTGATCTCCCTCGAGGGCTGAAGTGAGGGCCCATGCAGCAAGGCGGCTCAAGTGCAGGCTTAGGGTTCGAGGCCGGCTTAGGTTTCGGTGGAGGGTCCCAGTTCGGTGTAGGGTTAGGGTTAGGGTTAGGTCCCAGGAGGCTCCAGGCGCCGAACCCACAGCAGGGCAGTGGTCTCCCCGAAGGCCTGAGTTGAGGGCACAAGGGACGGTGCCGGTCACGATCCGGCTTTGGCTGCCAAGGCCACAGACGTCGATCGGCCCCTGTTCGAGGAGGCCTCCGGAATCCTCTCGCTCAGCTGCAGACAGGCTGGGAAACCACATGGTGAGCTTCCAGGTTCCATGCCGAGCCAGCCTGCACCGCTTCTGGACCCCAGGCGCGTGGTGTTGCCAGACGTTGGCATTGGGTCCCCATGGGGAGGGAGCCTTAGCTAGGGTTAGGGTTTGGTCCAGGGACGTCGCCAGGGCGGAATCGACTCCAGTCTCGTGATCTCCCTCGAGGGCTCAAGTGAGGGCCCATGCCAGAAGGCGGCTCACTTGCAGGGTTAGGGTTCGAGGCAGGCTTAGGTTGCGGTGGAGGGTCCCTGTTCGGGGTTCGGTTAGGGTTAGGGTTAGGTCCCAGGAGGCTCCAGGCGCCCAACCCACAGCAGGGCAGTGGTCTCCCCGAAGGCCTGAGTTGAGGGCACAAGGGAGGCTGCCGGTCAGGATCCGTCTTTGGCTGCCAGGGCCACACACGTGATTGGGCCCCTGGGCGAGGAGGCCTCCGGAATCCTCTCGGCAGCTGCAGCCGGGCCTGGGATCCGGCATGGTGAGCTTCCAGGTTCCATGCCGAGTCGGCCTGCACCTCTTCCCGACGCCAGGCGCGTGGTGTTGTCAGACGTTGGCATTGGGTCCTCTTGGGGAGAGAGCCTTAGCTAGGGTTAGGGTTCAGTCCAGGGACGTCGCCAGGGCCGAAGCGACTCCGGTCTCGTGATCTCCCTCGAGGGCTGAAGTGAGGGCCCATGCAGCAAGGCGGCTCAAGTGCAGGCTTAGGGTTCGAGGCCGGCTTAGGTTTCGGTGGAGGGTCCCAGTTCGGTGTAGGGTTAGGGTTAGGGTTAGGTCCCAGGAGGCTCCAGGCGCCGAACCCACAGCAGGGCAGTGGTCTCCCCGAAGGGCTGAGTTGAGGGCACAAGGGACGGTGCCGGTCACGATCCGGCTTTGGCTGCCAAGGCCACAGACGTCGATCGGCCCCTGTTCGAGGAGGCCTCCGGAATCCTCTCGCTCAGCTGCAGACAGGCTGGGAAACCACATGGTGAGCTTCCAGGTTCCATGCCGAGCCAGCCTGCACCGCTTCTGGACCCCAGGCGCGTGGTGTTGCCAGACGTTGGCATTGGGTCCCCATGGGGAGGGAGCCTTAGCTAGGGTTAGGGTTTGGTCCAGGGACGTCGCCAGGGCGGAATCGACTCCAGTCTCGTGATCTCCCTCGAGGGCTCAAGTGAGGGCCCATGCCAGAAGGCGGCTCACTTGCAGGGTTAGGGTTCGAGGCAGGCTTAGGTTGCGGTGGAGGGTCCCTGTTCGGGGTTCGGTTAGGGTTAGGGTTAGGTCCCAGGAGGCTCCAGGCGCCCAACCCACAGCAGGGCAGTGGTCTCCCCGAAGGCCTGAGTTGAGGGCACAAGGGAGGCTGCCGGTCAGGATCCGTCTTTGGCTGCCAGGGCCACACACGTGATTGGGCCCCTGGGCGAGGAGGCCTCCGGAATCCTCTCGGCAGCTGCAGCCGGGCCTGGGATCCGGCATGGTGAGCTTCCAGGTTCCATGCCGAGTCGGCCTGCACCTCTTCCCGACGCCAGGCGCGTGGTGTTGTCAGACGTTGGCATTGGGTCCTCTTGGGGAGAGAGCCTTAGCTAGGGTTAGGGTTCGGTCCAGGGACGTCGCCAGGGCCGAAGCGACTCCGGTCTCGTGATCTCCCTCGAGGGCTGAAGTGAGGGCCCATGCAGCAAGGCGGCTCAAGTGCAGGCTTAGGGTTCGAGGCCGGCTTAGGTTTCGGTGGAGGGTCCCAGTTCGGTGTAGGGTTAGGGTTAGGGTTAGGTCCCAGGAGGCTCCAGGCGCCGAACCCACAGCAGGGCAGTGGTCTCCCCGAAGGCCTGAGTTGAGGGCACAAGGGACGGTGCCGGTCACGATCCGGCTTTGGCTGCCAAGGCCACAGACGTCGATCGGCCCCTGTTCGAGGAGGCCTCCGGAATCCTCTCGCTCAGCTGCAGACAGGCTGGGAAACCACATGGTGAGCTTCCAGGTTCCATGCCGAGCCAGCCTGCACCGCTTCTGGACCCCAGGCGCGTGGTGTTGCCAGACGTTGGCATTGGGTCCCCATGGGGAGGGAGCCTTAGCTAGGGTTAGGGTTTGGTCCAGGGACGTCGCCAGGGCGGAATCGACTCCAGTCTCGTGATCTCCCTCGAGGGCTCAAGTGAGGGCCCATGCCAGAAGGCGGCTCACTTGCAGGGTTAGGGTTCGAGGCAGGCTTAGGTTGCGGTGGAGGGTCCCTGTTCGGGGTTCGGTTAGGGTTAGGGTTAGGTCCCAGGAGGCTCCAGGCGCCCAACCCACAGCAGGGCAGTGGTCTCCCCGAAGGCCTGAGTTGAGGGCACAAGGGAGGCTGCCGGTCAGGATCCGTCTTTGGCTGCCAGGGCCACACACGTGATTGGGCCCCTGGTCGAGGAGGCCTCCGGAATCCTCTCGGCAGCTGCAGCCGGGCCTGGGATCCGGCATGGTGAGCTTCCGGGTTCCATGCCGAGTCGGCCTGCACCTCTTCCCGACGCCAGGCGCGTGGTGTTGTCAGACGTTGGCATTGGGTCCTCTTGGGGAGAGAGCCTTAGCTAGGGTTAGGGTTCGGTCCAGGGACGTCGCCAGGGCCGAAGCGACTCCGGTCTCGTGATCTCCCTCGAGGGCTGAAGTGAGGGCCCATGCAGCAAGGCGGCTCAAGTGCAGGCTTAGGGTTCGAGGCCGGCTTAGGTTTCGGTGGAGGGTCCCAGTTCGGTGTAGGGTTAGGGTTAGGGTTAGGTCCCAGGAGGCTCCAGGCGCCGAACCCACAGCAGGGCAGTGGTCTCCCCGAAGGCCTGAGTTGAGGGCACAAGGGACGGTGCCGGTCACGATCCGGCTTTGGCTGCCAAGGCCACAGACGTCGATCGGCCCCTGTTCGAGGAGGCCTCCGGAATCCTCTCGCTCAGCTGCAGACAGGCTGGGAAACCACATGGTGAGCTTCCAGGTTCCATGCCGAGCCAGCCTGCACCGCTTCTGGACCCCAGGCGCGTGGTGTTGCCAGACGTTGGCATTGGGTCCCCATGGGGAGGGAGCCTTAGCTAGGGTTAGGGTTTGGTCCAGGGACGTCGCCAGGGCGGAATCGACTCCAGTCTCGTGATCTCCCTCGAGGGCTCAAGTGAGGGCCCATGCCAGAAGGCGGCTCACTTGCAGGGTTAGGGTTCGAGGCAGGCTTAGGTTGCGGTGGAGGGTCCCTGTTCGGGGTTCGGTTAGGGTTAGGGTTAGGTCCCAGGAGGCTCCAGGCGCCCAACCCACAGCAGGGCAGTGGTCTCCCCGAAGGCCTGAGTTGAGGGCACAAGGGAGGCTGCCGGTCAGGATCCGTCTTTGGCTGCCAGGGCCACACACGTGATTGGGCCCCTGGTCGAGGAGGCCTCCGGAATCCTCTCGGCAGCTGCAGCCGGGCCTGGGATCCGGCATGGTGAGCTTCCAGGTTCCATGCCGAGTCGGCCTGCACCTCTTCCCGACGCCAGGCGCGTGGTGTTGTCAGACGTTGGCATTGGGTCCTCTTGGGGAGAGAGCCTTAGCTAGGGTTAGGGTTCGGTCCAGGGACGTCGCCAGGGCCGAAGCGACTCCGGTCTCGTGATCTCCCTCGAGGGCTGAAGTGAGGGCCCATGCAGCAAGGCGGCTCAAGTGCAGGCTTAGGGTTCGAGGCCGGCTTAGGTTTCGGTGGAGGGTCCCAGTTCGGTGTAGGGTTAGGGTTAGGGTTAGGTCCCAGGAGGCTCCAGGCGCCGAACCCACAGCAGGGCAGTGGTCTCCCCGAAGGGCTGAGTTGAGGACACAAGGGACGGTGCCGGTCACGATCCGGCTTTGGCTGCCAAGGCCACAGACGTCGATCGGCCCCTGTTCGAGGAGGCCTCCGGAATCCTCTCGCTCAGCTGCAGACAGGCTGGGAAACCACATGGTGAGCTTCCAGGTTCCATGCCGAGCCAGCCTGCACCGCTTCTGGACCCCAGGCGCGTGGTGTTGCCAGACGTTGGCATTGGGTCCCCATGGGGAGGGAGCCTTAGCTAGGGTTAGGGTTTGGTCCAGGGACGTCGCCAGGGCGGAATCGACTCCAGTCTCGTGATCTCCCTCGAGGGCTCAAGTGAGGGCCCATGCCAGAAGGCGGCTCACTTGCAGGGTTAGGGTTCGAGGCAGGCTTAGGTTGCGGTGGAGGGTCCCTGTTCGGGGTTCGGTTAGGGTTAGGGTTAGGTCCCAGGAGGCTCCAGGCGCCCAACCCACAGCAGGGCAGTGGTCTCCCCGAAGGCCTGAGTTGAGGGCACAAGGGAGGCTGCCGGTCAGGATCCGTCTTTGGCTGCCAGGGCCACACACGTGATTGGGCCCCTGGTCGAGGAGGCCTCCGGAATCCTCTCGGCAGCTGCAGCCGGGCCTGGGATCCGGCATGGTGAGCTTCCGGGTTCCATGCCGAGTCGGCCTGCACCTCTTCCCGACGCCAGGCGCGTGGTGTTGTCAGACGTTGGCATTGGGTCCTCTTGGGGAGAGAGCCTTAGCTAGGGTTAGGGTTCGGTCCAGGGACGTCGCCAGGGCCGAAGCGACTCCGGTCTCGTGATCTCCCTCGAGGGCTGAAGTGAGGGCCCATGCAGCAAGGCGGCTCAAGTGCAGGCTTAGGGTTCGAGGCCGGCTTAGGTTTCGGTGGAGGGTCCCAGTTCGGTGTAGGGTTAGGGTTAGGGTTAGGTCCCAGGAGGCTCCAGGCGCCGAACCCACAGCAGGGCAGTGGTCTCCCCGAAGGCCTGAGTTGAGGGCACAAGGGACGGTGCCGGTCACGATCCGGCTTTGGCTGCCAAGGCCACAGACGTCGATCGGCCCCTGTTCGAGGAGGCCTCCGGAATCCTCTCGCTCAGCTGCAGACAGGCTGGGAAACCACATGGTGAGCTTCCAGGTTCCATGCCGAGCCAGCCTGCACCGCTTCTGGACCCCAGGCGCGTGGTGTTGCCAGACGTTGGCATTGGGTCCCCATGGGGAGGGAGCCTTAGCTAGGGTTAGGGTTTGGTCCAGGGACGTCGCCAGGGCGGAATCGACTCCAGTCTCGTGATCTCCCTCGAGGGCTCAAGTGAGGGCCCATGCCAGAAGGCGGCTCACTTGCAGGGTTAGGGTTCGAGGCAGGCTTAGGTTGCGGTGGAGGGTCCCTGTTCGGGGTTCGGTTAGGGTTAGGGTTAGGTCCCAGGAGGCTCCAGGCGCCCAACCCACAGCAGGGCAGTGGTCTCCCCGAAGGCCTGAGTTGAGGGCACAAGGGAGGCTGCCGGTCAGGATCCGTCTTTGGCTGCCAGGGCCACACACGTGATTGGGCCCCTGGGCGAGGAGGCCTCCGGAATCCTCTCGGCAGCTGCAGCCGGGCCTGGGATCCGGCATGGTGAGCTTCCAGGTTCCATGCCGAGTCGGCCTGCACCTCTTCCCGACGCCAGGCGCGTGGTGTTGTCAGACGTTGGCATTGGGTCCTCTTGGGGAGAGAGCCTTAGCTAGGGTTAGGGTTCGGTCCAGGGACGTCGCCAGGGCCGAAGCGACTCCGGTCTCGTGATCTCCCTCGAGGGCTGAAGTGAGGGCCCATGCAGCAAGGCGGCTCAAGTGCAGGCTTAGGGTTCGAGGCCGGCTTAGGTTTCGGTGGAGGGTCCCAGTTCGGTGTAGGGTTAGGGTTAGGGTTAGGTCCCAGGAGGCTCCAGGCGCCGAACCCACAGCAGGGCAGTGGTCTCCCCGAAGGCCTGAGTTGAGGGCACAAGGGACGGTGCCGGTCACGATCCGGCTTTGGCTGCCAAGGCCACAGACGTCGATCGGCCCCTGTTCGAGGAGGCCTCCGGAATCCTCTCGCTCAGCTGCAGACAGGCTGGGAAACCACATGGTGAGCTTCCAGGTTCCATGCCGAGCCAGCCTGCACCGCTTCTGGACCCCAGGCGCGTGGTGTTGCCAGACGTTGGCATTGGGTCCCCATGGGGAGGGAGCCTTAGGTAGGGTTAGGGTTTGGTCCAGGGACGTCGCCAGGGCGGAATCGACTCCAGTCTCGTGATCTCCCTCGAGGGCTCAAGTGAGGGCCCATGCCAGAAGGCGGCTCACTTGCAGGGTTAGGGTTCGAGGCAGGCTTAGGTTGCGGTGGAGGGTCCCTGTTCGGGGTTCGGTTAGGGTTAGGGTTAGGTCCCAGGAGGCTCCAGGCGCCCAACCCACAGCAGGGCAGTGGTCTCCCCGAAGGCCTGAGTTGAGGGCACAAGGGAGGCTGCCGGTCAGGATCCGTCTTTGGCTGCCAGGGCCACACACGTGATTGGGCCCCTGGTCGAGGAGGCCTCCGGAATCCTCTCGGCAGCTGCAGCCGGGCCTGGGATCCGGCATGGTGAGCTTCCGGGTTCCATGCCGAGTCGGCCTGCACCTCTTCCCGACGCCAGGCGCGTGGTGTTGTCAGACGTTGGCATTGGGTCCTCTTGGGGAGAGAGCCTTAGCTAGGGTTAGGGTTCGGTCCAGGGACGTCGCCAGGGCCGAAGCGACTCCGGTCTCGTGATCTCCCTCGAGGGCTGAAGTGAGGGCCCATGCAGCAAGGCGGCTCAAGTGCAGGCTTAGGGTTCGAGGCCGGCTTAGGTTTCGGTGGAGGGTCCCAGTTCGGTGTAGGGTTAGGGTTAGGGTTAGGTCCCAGGAGGCTCCAGGCGCCGAACCCACAGCAGGGCAGTGGTCTCCCCGAAGGCCTGAGTTGAGGGCACAAGGGACGGTGCCGGTCACGATCCGGCTTTGGCTGCCAAGGCCACAGACGTCGATCGGCCCCTGTTCGAGGAGGCCTCCGGAATCCTCTCGCTCAGCTGCAGACAGGCTGGGAAACCACATGGTGAGGTTCCAGGTTCCATGCCGAGCCAGCCTGCACCGCTTCTGGACCCCAGGCGCGTGGTGTTGCCAGACGTTGGCATTGGGTCCCCATGGGGAGGGAGCCTTAGCTAGGGTTAGGGTTTGGTCCAGGGACGTCGCCAGGGCGGAATCGACTCCAGTCTCGTGATCTCCCTCGAGGGCTCAAGTGAGGGCCCATGCCAGAAGGCGGCTCACTTGCAGGGTTAGGGTTCGAGGCAGGCTTAGGTTGCGGTGGAGGGTCCCTGTTCGGGGTTCGGTTAGGGTTAGGGTTAGGTCCCAGGAGGCTCCAGGCGCCCAACCCACAGCAGGGCAGTGGTCTCCCCGAAGGCCTGAGTTGAGGGCACAAGGGAGGCTGCCGGTCAGGATCCGTCTTTGGCTGCCAGGGCCACACACGTGATTGGGCCCCTGGTCGAGGAGGCCTCCGGAATCCTCTCCGCAGCTGCAGCCGGGCCTGGGATCCGGCATGGTGAGCTTCCAGGTTCCATGCCGAGTCGGCCTGCACCTCTTCCCGACGCCAGGCGCGTGGTGTTGTCAGACGTTGGCATTGGGTCCTCTTGGGGAGAGAGCCTTAGCTAGGGTTAGGGTTCGGTCCAGGGACGTCGCCAGGGCCGAAGCGACTCCGGTCTCGTGATCTCCCTCGAGGGCTGAAGTGAGGGCCCATGCAGCAAGGCGGCTCAAGTGCAGGCTTAGGGTTCGAGGCCGGCTTAGGTTTCGGTGGAGGGTCCCAGTTCGGTGTAGGGTTAGGGTTAGGGTTAGGTCCCAGGAGGCTCCAGGCGCCGAACCCACAGCAGGGCAGTGGTCTCCCCGAAGGGCTGAGTTGAGGACACAAGGGACGGTGCCGGTCACGATCCGGCTTTGGCTGCCAAGGCCACAGACGTCGATCGGCCCCTGTTCGAGGAGGCCTCCGGAATCCTCTCGCTCAGCTGCAGACAGGCTGGGAAACCACATGGTGAGCTTCCAGGTTCCATGCCGAGCCAGCCTGCACCGCTTCTGGACCCCAGGCGCGTGGTGTTGCCAGACGTTGGCATTGGGTCCCCATGGGGAGGGAGCCTTAGCTAGGGTTAGGGTTTGGTCCAGGGACGTCGCCAGGGCGGAATCGACTCCAGTCTCGTGATCTCCCTCGAGGGCTCAAGTGAGGGCCCATGCCAGAAGGCGGCTCACTTGCAGGGTTAGGGTTCGAGGCAGGCTTAGGTTGCGGTGGAGGGTCCCTGTTCGGGGTTCGGTTAGGGTTAGGGTTAGGTCCCAGGAGGCTCCAGGCGCCCAACCCACAGCAGGGCAGTGGTCTCCCCGAAGGCCTGAGTTGAGGGCACAAGGGAGGCTGCCGGTCAGGATCCGTCTTTGGCTGCCAGGGCCACACACGTGATTGGGCCCCTGGTCGAGGAGGCCTCCGGAATCCTCTCGGCAGCTGCAGCCGGGCCTGGGATCCGGCATGGTGAGCTTCCGGGTTCCATGCCGAGTCGGCCTGCACCTCTTCCCGACGCCAGGCGCGTGGTGTTGTCAGACGTTGGCATTGGGTCCTCTTGGGGAGAGAGCCTTAGCTAGGGTTAGGGTTCGGTCCAGGGACGTCGCCAGGGCCGAAGCGACTCCGGTCTCGTGATCTCCCTCGAGGGCTGAAGTGAGGGCCCATGCAGCAAGGCGGCTCAAGTGCAGGCTTAGGGTTCGAGGCCGGCTTAGGTTTCGGTGGAGGGTCCCAGTTCGGTGTAGGGTTAGGGTTAGGGTTAGGTCCCAGGAGGCTCCAGGCGCCGAACCCACAGCAGGGCAGTGGTCTCCCCGAAGGCCTGAGTTGAGGGCACAAGGGACGGTGCCGGTCACGATCCGGCTTTGGCTGCCAAGGCCACAGACGTCGATCGGCCCCTGTTCGAGGAGGCCTCCGGAATCCTCTCGCTCAGCTGCAGACAGGCTGGGAAACCACATGGTGAGCTTCCAGGTTCCATGCCGAGCCAGCCTGCACCGCTTCTGGACCCCAGGCGCGTGGTGTTGCCAGACGTTGGCATTGGGTCCCCATGGGGAGGGAGCCTTAGCTAGGGTTAGGGTTTGGTCCAGGGACGTCGCCAGGGCGGAATCGACTCCAGTCTCGTGATCTCCCTCGAGGGCTCAAGTGAGGGCCCATGCCAGAAGGCGGCTCACTTGCAGGGTTAGGGTTCGAGGCAGGCTTAGGTTGCGGTGGAGGGTCCCTGTTCGGGGTTCGGTTAGGGTTAGGGTTAGGTCCCAGGAGGCTCCAGGCGCCCAACCCACAGCAGGGCAGTGGTCTCCCCGAAGGCCTGAGTTGAGGGCACAAGGGAGGCTGCCGGTCAGGATCCGTCTTTGGCTGCCAGGGCCACACACGTGATTGGGCCCCTGGTCGAGGAGGCCTCCGGAATCCTCTCGGCAGCTGCAGCCGGGCCTGGGATCCGGCATGGTGAGCTTCCGGGTTCCATGCCGAGTCGGCCTGCACCTCTTCCCGACGCCAGGCGCGTGGTGTTGTCAGACGTTGGCATTGGGTCCTCTTGGGGAGAGAGCCTTAGCTAGGGTTAGGGTTCGGTCCAGGGACGTCGCCAGGGCCGAAGCGACTCCGGTCTCGTGATCTCCCTCGAGGGCTGAAGTGAGGGCCCATGCAGCAAGGCGGCTCAAGTGCAGGCTTAGGGTTCGAGGCCGGCTTAGGTTTCGGTGGAGGGTCCCAGTTCGGTGTAGGGTTAGGGTTAGGGTTAGGTCCCAGGAGGCTCCAGGCGCCGAACCCACAGCAGGGCAGTGGTCTCCCCGAAGGCCTGAGTTGAGGGCACAAGGGACGGTGCCGGTCACGATCCGGCTTTGGCTGCCAAGGCCACAGACGTCGATCGGCCCCTGTTCGAGGAGGCCTCCGGAATCCTCTCGCTCAGCTGCAGACAGGCTGGGAAACCACATGGTGAGCTTCCAGGTTCCATGCCGAGCCAGCCTGCACCGCTTCTGGACCCCAGGCGCGTGGTGTTGCCAGACGTTGGCATTGGGTCCCCATGGGGAGGGAGCCTTAGCTAGGGTTAGGGTTTGGTCCAGGGACGTCGCCAGGGCGGAATCGACTCCAGTCTCGTGATCTCCCTCGAGGGCTCAAGTGAGGGCCCATGCCAGAAGGCGGCTCACTTGCAGGGTTAGGGTTCGAGGCAGGCTTAGGTTGCGGTGGAGGGTCCCTGTTCGGGGTTCGGTTAGGGTTAGGGTTAGGTCCCAGGAGGCTCCAGGCGCCCAACCCACAGCAGGGCAGTGGTCTCCCCGAAGGCCTGAGTTGAGGGCACAAGGGAGGCTGCCGGTCAGGATCCGTCTTTGGCTGCCAGGGCCACACACGTGATTGGGCCCCTGGTCGAGGAGGCCTCCGGAATCCTCTCCGCAGCTGCAGCCGGGCCTGGGATCCGGCATGGTGAGCTTCCAGGTTCCATGCCGAGTCGGCCTGCACCTCTTCCCGACGCCAGGCGCGTGGTGTTGTCAGACGTTGGCATTGGGTCCTCTTGGGGAGAGAGCCTTAGCTAGGGTTAGGGTTCGGTCCAGGGACGTCGCCAGGGCCGAAGCGACTCCGGTCTCGTGATCTCCCTCGAGGGCTGAAGTGAGGGCCCATGCAGCAAGGCGGCTCAAGTGCAGGCTTAGGGTTCGAGGCCGGCTTAGGTTTCGGTGGAGGGTCCCAGTTCGGTGTAGGGTTAGGGTTAGGGTTAGGTCCCAGGAGGTTCCAGGCGCCGAACCCACAGCAGGGCAGTGGTCTCCCCGAAGGGCTGAGTTGAGGACACAAGGGACGGTGCCGGTCACGATCCGGCTTTGGCTGCCAAGGCCACAGACGTCGATCGGCCCCTGTTCGAGGAGGCCTCCGGAATCCTCTCGCTCAGCTGCAGACAGGCTGGGAAACCACATGGTGAGCTTCCAGGTTCCATGCCGAGCCAGCCTGCACCGCTTCTGGACCCCAGGCGCGTGGTGTTGCCAGACGTTGGCATTGGGTCCCCATGGGGAGGGAGCCTTAGCTAGGGTTAGGGTTTGGTCCAGGGACGTCGCCAGGGCGGAATCGACTCCAGTCTCGTGATCTCCCTCGAGGGCTCAAGTGAGGGCCCATGCCAGAAGGCGGCTCACTTGCAGGGTTAGGGTTCGAGGCAGGCTTAGGTTGCGGTGGAGGGTCCCTGTTCGGGGTTCGGTTAGGGTTAGGGTTAGGTCCCAGGAGGCTCCAGGCGCCCAACCCACAGCAGGGCAGTGGTCTCCCCGAAGGCCTGAGTTGAGGGCACAAGGGAGGCTGCCGGTCAGGATCCGTCTTTGGCTGCCAGGGCCACACACGTGATTGGGCCCCTGGTCGAGGAGGCCTCCGGAATCCTCTCGGCAGCTGCAGCCGGGCCTGGGATCCGGCATGGTGAGCTTCCGGGTTCCATGCCGAGTCGGCCTGCACCTCTTCCCGACGCCAGGCGCGTGGTGTTGTCAGACGTTGGCATTGGGTCCTCTTGGGGAGAGAGCCTTAGCTAGGGTTAGGGTTCGGTCCAGGGACGTCGCCAGGGCCGAAGCGACTCCGGTCTCGTGATCTCCCTCGAGGGCTGAAGTGAGGGCCCATGCAGCAAGGCGGCTCAAGTGCAGGCTTAGGGTTCGAGGCCGGCTTAGGTTTCGGTGGAGGGTCCCAGTTCGGTGTAGGGTTAGGGTTAGGGTTAGGTCCCAGGAGGCTCCAGGCGCCGAACCCACAGCAGGGCAGTGGTCTCCCCGAAGGCCTGAGTTGAGGGCACAAGGGACGGTGCCGGTCACGATCCGGCTTTGGCTGCCAAGGCCACAGACGTCGATCGGCCCCTGTTCGAGGAGGCCTCCGGAATCCTCTCGCTCAGCTGCAGACAGGCTGGGAAACCACATGGTGAGCTTCCAGGTTCCATGCCGAGCCAGCCTGCACCGCTTCTGGACCCCAGGCGCGTGGTGTTGCCAGACGTTGGCATTGGGTCCCCATGGGGAGGGAGCCTTAGCTAGGGTTAGGGTTTGGTCCAGGGACGTCGCCAGGGCGGAATCGACTCCAGTCTCGTGATCTCCCTCGAGGGCTCAAGTGAGGGCCCATGCCAGAAGGCGGCTCACTTGCAGGGTTAGGGTTCGAGGCAGGCTTAGGTTGCGGTGGAGGGTCCCTGTTCGGGGTTCGGTTAGGGTTAGGGTTAGGTCCCAGGAGGCTCCAGGCGCCCAACCCACAGCAGGGCAGTGGTCTCCCCGAAGGCCTGAGTTGAGGGCACAAGGGAGGCTGCCGGTCAGGATCCGTCTTTGGCTGCCAGGGCCACACACGTGATTGGGCCCCTGGGCGAGGAGGCCTCCGGAATCCTCTCGGCAGCTGCAGCCGGGCCTGGGATCCGGCATGGTGAGCTTCCGGGTTCCATGCCGAGTCGGCCTGCACCTCTTCCCGACGCCAGGCGCGTGGTGTTGTCAGACGTTGGCATTGGGTCCTCTTGGGGAGAGAGCCTTAGCTAGGGTTAGGGTTCAGTCCAGGGACGTCGCCAGGGCCGAAGCGACTCCGGTCTCGTGATCTCCCTCGAGGGCTGAAGTGAGGGCCCATGCAGCAAGGCGGCTCAAGTGCAGGCTTAGGGTTCGAGGCCGGCTTAGGTTTCGGTGGAGGGTCCCAGTTCGGTGTAGGGTTAGGGTTAGGGTTAGGTCCCAGGAGGCTCCAGGCGCCGAACCCACAGCAGGGCAGTGGTCTCCCCGAAGGGCTGAGTTGAGGGCACAAGGGACGGTGACGGTCACGATCCGGCTTTGGCTGCCAAGGCCACAGACGTCGATCGGCCCCTGTTCGAGGAGGCCTCCGGAATCCTCTCGCTCAGCTGCAGACAGGCTGGGAAACCACATGGTGAGCTTCCAGGTTCCATGCCGAGCCAGCCTGCACCGCTTCTGGACCCCAGGCGCGTGGTGTTGCCAGACGTTGGCATTGGGTCCCCATGGGGAGGGAGCCTTAGCTAGGGTTAGGGTTTGGTCCAGGGACGTCGCCAGGGCGGAATCGACTCCAGTCTCGTGATCTCCCTCGAGGGCTCAAGTGAGGGCCCATGCCAGAAGGCGGCTCACTTGCAGGGTTAGGGTTCGAGGCAGGCTTAGGTTGCGGTGGAGGGTCCCTGTTCGGGGTTCGGTTAGGGTTAGGGTTAGGTCCCAGGAGGCTCCAGGCGCCCAACCCACAGCAGGGCAGTGGTCTCCCCGAAGGCCTGAGTTGAGGGCACAAGGGAGGCTGCCGGTCAGGATCCGTCTTTGGCTGCCAGGGCCACACACGTGATTGGGCCCCTGGGCGAGGAGGCCTCCGGAATCCTCTCGGCAGCTGCAGCCGGGCCTGGGATCCGGCATGGTGAGCTTCCAGGTTCCATGCCGAGTCGGCCTGCACCTCTTCCCGACGCCAGGCGCGTGGTGTTGTCAGACGTTGGCATTGGGTCCTCTTGGGGAGAGAGCCTTAGCTAGGGTTAGGGTTCGGTCCAGGGACGTCGCCAGGGCCGAAGCGACTCCGGTCTCGTGATCTCCCTCGAGGGCTGAAGTGAGGGCCCATGCAGCAAGGCGGCTCAAGTGCAGGCTTAGGGTTCGAGGCCGGCTTAGGTTTCGGTGGAGGGTCCCAGTTCGGTGTAGGGTTAGGGTTAGGGTTAGGTCCCAGGAGGCTCCAGGCGCCGAACCCACAGCAGGGCAGTGGTCTCCCCGAAGGCCTGAGTTGAGGGCACAAGGGACGGTGCCGGTCACGATCCGGCTTTGGCTGCCAAGGCCACAGACGTCGATCGGCCCCTGTTCGAGGAGGCCTCCGGAATCCTCTCGCTCAGCTGCAGACAGGCTGGGAAACCACATGGTGAGCTTCCAGGTTCCATGCCGAGCCAGCCTGCACCGCTTCTGGACCCCAGGCGCGTGGTGTTGCCAGACGTTGGCATTGGGTCCCCATGGGGAGGGAGCCTTAGCTAGGGTTAGGGTTTGGTCCAGGGACGTCGCCAGGGCGGAATCGACTCCAGTCTCGTGATCTCCCTCGAGGGCTCAAGTGAGGGCCCATGCCAGAAGGCGGCTCACTTGCAGGGTTAGGGTTCGAGGCAGGCTTAGGTTGCGGTGGAGGGTCCCTGTTCGGGGTTCGGTTAGGGTTAGGGTTAGGTCCCAGGAGGCTCCAGGCGCCCAACCCACAGCAGGGCAGTGGTCTCCCAGAAGGCCTGAGTTGAGGGCACAAGGGAGGCTGCCGGTCAGGATCCGTCTTTGGCTGCCAGGGCCACACACGTGATTGGGCCCCTGGTCGAGGAGGCCTCCGGAATCCTCTCGGCAGCTGCAGCCGGGCCTGGGATCCGGCATGGTGAGCTTCCGGGTTCCATGCCGAGTCGGCCTGCACCTCTTCCCGACGCCAGGCGCGTGGTGTTGTCAGACGTTGGCATTGGGTCCTCTTGGGGAGAGAGCCTTAGCTAGGGTTAGGGTTCGGTCCAGGGACGTCGCCAGGGCCGAAGCGACTCCGGTCTCGTGATCTCCCTCGAGGGCTGAAGTGAGGGCCCATGCAGCAAGGCGGCTCAAGTGCAGGCTTAGGGTTCGAGGCCGGCTTAGGTTTCGGTGGAGGGTCCCAGTTCGGTGTAGGGTTAGGGTTAGGGTTAGGTCCCAGGAGGCTCCAGGCGCCGAACCCACAGCAGGGCAGTGGTCTCCCCGAAGGGCTGAGTTGAGGGCACAAGGGACGGTGCCGGTCACGATCCGGCTTTGGCTGCCAAGGCCACAGACGTCGATCGGCCCCTGTTCGAGGAGGCCTCCGGAATCCTCTCGCTCAGCTGCAGACAGGCTGGGAAACCACATGGTGAGCTTCCAGGTTCCATGCCGAGCCAGCCTGCACCGCTTCTGGACCCCAGGTGCGTGGTGTTGCCAGACGTTGGCATTGGGTCCCCATGGGGAGGGAGCCTTAGCTAGGGTTAGGGTTTGGTCCAGGGACGTCGCCAGGGCGGAATCGACTCCAGTCTCGTGATCTCCCTCGAGGGCTCAAGTGAGGGCCCATGCCAGAAGGCGGCTCACTTGCAGGGTTAGGGTTCGAGGCAGGCTTAGGTTGCGGTGGAGGGTCCCTGTTCGGGGTTCGGTTAGGGTTAGGGTTAGGTCCCAGGAGGCTCCAGGCGCCCAACCCACAGCAGGGCAGTGGTCTCCCCGAAGGCCTGAGTTGAGGGCACAAGGGAGGCTGCCGGTCAGGATCCGTCTTTGGCTGCCAGGGCCACACACGTGATTGGGCCCCTGGTCGAGGAGGCCTCCGGAATCCTCTCGGCAGCTGCAGCCGGGCCTGGGATCCGGCATGGTGAGCTTCCGGGTTCCATGCCGAGTCGGCCTGCACCTCTTCCCGACGCCAGGCGCGTGGTGTTGTCAGACGTTGGCATTGGGTCCTCTTGGGGAGAGAGCCTTAGCTAGGGTTAGGGTTCGGTCCAGGGACGTCGCCAGGGCCGAAGCGACTCCGGTCTCGTGATCTCCCTCGAGGGCTGAAGTGAGGGCCCATGCAGCAAGGCGGCTCAAGTGCAGGCTTAGGGTTCGAGGCCGGCTTAGGTTTCGGTGGAGGGTCCCAGTTCGGTGTAGGGTTAGGGTTAGGGTTAGGTCCCAGGAGGCTCCAGGCGCCGAACCCACAGCAGGGCAGTGGTCTCCCCGAAGGCCTGAGTTGAGGGCACAAGGGACGGTGCCGGTCACGATCCGGCTTTGGCTGCCAAGGCCACAGACGTCGATCGGCCCCTGTTCGAGGAGGCCTCCGGAATCCTCTCGCTCAGCTGCAGACAGGCTGGGAAACCACATGGTGAGCTTCCAGGTTCCATGCCGAGCCAGCCTGCACCGCTTCTGGACCCCAGGCGCGTGGTGTTGCCAGACGTTGGCATTGGGTCCCCATGGGGAGGGAGCCTTAGCTAGGGTTAGGGTTTGGTCCAGGGACGTCGCCAGGGCGGAATCGACTCCAGTCTCGTGATCTCCCTCGAGGGCTCAAGTGAGGGCCCATGCCAGAAGGCGGCTCACTTGCAGGGTTAGGGTTCGAGGCAGGCTTAGGTTGCGGTGGAGGGTCCCTGTTCGGGGTTCGGTTAGGGTTAGGGTTAGGTCCCAGGAGGCTCCAGGCGCCCAACCCACAGCAGGGCAGTGGTCTCCCCGAAGGCCTGAGTTGAGGGCACAAGGGAGGCTGCCGGTCAGGATCCGTCTTTGGCTGCCAGGGCCACACACGTGATTGGGCCCCTGGTCGAGGAGGCCTCCGGAATCCTCTCGGCAGCTGCAGCCGGGCCTGGGATCCGGCATGGTGAGCTTCCGGGTTCCATGCCGAGTCGGCCTGCACCTCTTCCAGACGCCAGGCGCGTGGTGTTGTCAGACGTTGGCATTGGGTCCTCTTGGGGAGAGAGCCTTAGCTAGGGTTAGGGTTCGGTCCAGGGACGTCGCCAGGGCCGAAGCGACTCCGGTCTCGTGATCTCCCTCGAGGGCTGAAGTGAGGGCCCATGCAGCAAGGCGGCTCAAGTGCAGGCTTAGGGTTCGAGGCCGGCTTAGGTTTCGGTGGAGGGTCCCAGTTCGGTGTAGGGTTAGGGTTAGGGTTAGGTCCCAGGAGGCTCCAGGCGCCGAACCCACAGCAGGGCAGTGGTCTCCCCGAAGGGCTGAGTTGAGGACACAAGGGACGGTGCCGGTCACGATCCGGCTTTGGCTGCCAAGGCCACAGACGTCGATCGGCCCCTGTTCGAGGAGGCCTCCGGAATCCTCTCGCTCAGCTGCAGACAGGCTGGGAAACCACATGGTGAGCTTCCAGGTTCCATGCCGAGCCAGCCTGCACCGCTTCTGGACCCCAGGCGCGTGGTGTTGCCAGACGTTGGCATTGGGTCCCCATGGGGAGGGAGCCTTAGCTAGGGTTAGGGTTTGGTCCAGGGACGTCGCCAGGGCGGAATCGACTCCAGTCTCGTGATCTCCCTCGAAGGCTCAAGTGAGGGCCCATGCCAGAAGGCGGCTCACTTGCAGGGTTAGGGTTCGAGGCAGGCTTAGGTTGCGGTGGAGGGTCCCTGTTCGGGGTTCGGTTAGGGTTAGGGTTAGGTCCCAGGAGGCTCCAGGCGCCCAACCCACAGCAGGGCAGTGGTCTCCCCGAAGGCCTGAGTTGAGGGCACAAGGGAGGCTGCCGGTCAGGATCCGTCTTTGGCTGCCAGGGCCACACACGTGATTGGGCCCCTGGTCGAGGAGGCCTCCGGAATCCTCTCGGCAGCTGCAGCCGGGCCTGGGATCCGGCATGGTGAGCTTCCGGGTTCCATGCCGAGTCGGCCTGCACCTCTTCCCGACGCCAGGCGCGTGGTGTTGTCAGACGTTGGCATTGGGTCCTCTTGGGGAGAGAGCCTTAGCTAGGGTTAGGGTTCGGTCCAGGGACGTCGCCAGGGCCGAAGCGACTCCGGTCTCGTGATCTCCCTCGAGGGCTGAAGTGAGGGCCCATGCAGCAAGGCGGCTCAAGTGCAGGCTTAGGGTTCGAGGCCGGCTTAGGTTTCGGTGGAGGGTCCCAGTTCGGTGTAGGGTTAGGGTTAGGGTTAGGTCCCAGGAGGCTCCAGGCGCCGAACCCACAGCAGGGCAGTGGTCTCCCCGAAGGCCTGAGTTGAGGGCACAAGGGACGGTGCCGGTCACGATCCGGCTTTGGCTGCCAAGGCCACAGACGTCGATCGGCCCCTGTTCGAGGAGGCCTCCGGAATCCTCTCGCTCAGCTGCAGACAGGCTGGGAAACCACATGGTGAGCTTCCAGGTTCCATGCCGAGCCAGCCTGCACCGCTTCTGGACCCCAGGCGCGTGGTGTTGCCAGACGTTGGCATTGGGTCCCCATGGGGAGGGAGCCTTAGCTAGGGTTAGGGTTTGGTCCAGGGACGTCGCCAGGGCGGAATCGACTCCAGTCTCGTGATCTCCCTCGAGGGCTCAAGTGAGGGCCCATGCCAGAAGGCGGCTCACTTGCAGGGTTAGGGTTCGAGGCAGGCTTAGGTTGCGGTGGAGGGTCCCTGTTCGGGGTTCGGTTAGGGTTAGGGTTAGGTCCCAGGAGGCTCCAGGCGCCCAACCCACAGCAGGGCAGTGGTCTCCCCGAAGGCCTGAGTTGAGGGCACAAGGGAGGCTGCCGGTCAGGATCCGTCTTTGGCTGCCAGGGCCACACACGTGATTGGGCCCCTGGTCGAGGAGGCCTCCGGAATCCTCTCGGCAGCTGCAGCCGGGCCTGGGATCCGGCATGGTGAGCTTCCGGGTTCCATGCCGAGTCGGCCTGCACCTCTTCCCGACGCCAGGCGCGTGGTGTTGTCAGACGTTGGCATTGGGTCCTCTTGGGGAGAGAGCCTTAGCTAGGGTTAGGGTTCGGTCCAGGGACGTCGCCAGGGCCGAAGCGACTCCGGTCTCGTGATCTCCCTCGAGGGCTGAAGTGAGGGCCCATGCAGCAAGGCGGCTCAAGTGCAGGCTTAGGGTTCGAGGCCGGCTTAGGTTTCGGTGGAGGGTCCCAGTTCGGTGTAGGGTTAGGGTTAGGGTTAGGTCCCAGGAGGCTCCAGGCGCCGAACCCACAGCAGGGCAGTGGTCTCCCCGAAGGGCTGAGTTGAGGACACAAGGGACGGTGCCGGTCACGATCCGGCTTTGGCTGCCAAGGCCACAGACGTCGATCGGCCCCTGTTCGAGGAGGCCTCCGGAATCCTCTCGCTCAGCTGCAGACAGGCTGGGAAACCACATGGTGAGCTTCCAGGTTCCATGCCGAGCCAGCCTGCACCGCTTCTGGACCCCCGGCGCGTGGTGTTGCCAGACGTTGGCATTGGGTCCCCATGGGGAGGGAGCCTTAGCTAGGGTTAGGGTTTGGTCCAGGGACGTCGCCAGGGCGGAATCGACTCCAGTCTCGTGATCTCCCTCGAGGGCTCAAGTGAGGGCCCATGCCAGAAGGCGGCTCACTTGCAGGGTTAGGGTTCGAGGCAGGCTTAGGTTGCGGTGGAGGGTCCCTGTTCGGGGTTCGGTTAGGGTTAGGGTTAGGTCCCAGGAGGCTCCAGGCGCCCAACCCACAGCAGGGCAGTGGTCTCCCCGAAGGCCTGAGTTGAGGGCACAAGGGAGGCTGCCGGTCAGGATCCGTCTTTGGCTGCCAGGGCCACACACGTGATTGGGCCCCTGGGCGAGGAGGCCTCCGGAATCCTCTCGGCAGCTGCAGCCGGGCCTGGGATCCGGCATGGTGAGCTTCCGGGTTCCATGCCGAGTCGGCCTGCACCTCTTCCCGACGCCAGGCGCGTGGTGTTGTCAGACGTTGGCATTGGGTCCTCTTGGGGAGAGAGCCTTAGCTAGGGTTAGGGTTCGGTCCAGGGACGTCGCCAGGGCCGAAGCGACTCCGGTCTCGTGATCTCCCTCGAGGGCTGAAGTGAGGGCCCATGCAGCAAGGCGGCTCAAGTGCAGGCTTAGGGTTCGAGGCCGGCTTAGGTTTCGGTGGAGGGTCCCAGTTCGGTGTAGGGTTAGGGTTAGGGTTAGGTCCCAGGAGGCTCCAGGCGCCGAACCCACAGCAGGGCAGTGGTCTCCCCGAAGGCCTGAGTTGAGGGCACAAGGGACGGTGCCGGTCACGATCCGGCTTTGGCTGCCAAGGCCACAGACGTCGATCGGCCCCTGTTCGAGGAGGCCTCCGGAATCCTCTCGCTCAGCTGCAGACAGGCTGGGAAACCACATGGTGAGCTTCCAGGTTCCATGCCGAGCCAGCCTGCACCGCTTCTGGACCCCAGGCGCGTGGTGTTGCCAGACGTTGGCATTGGGTCCCCATGGGGAGGGAGCCTTAGCTAGGGTTAGGGTTTGGTCCAGGGACGTCGCCAGGGCGGAATCGACTCCAGTCTCGTGATCTCCCTCGAGGGCTCAAGTGAGGGCCCATGCCAGAAGGCGGCTCACTTGCAGGGTTAGGGTTCGAGGCAGGCTTAGGTTGCGGTGGAGGGTCCCTGTTCGGGGTTCGGTTAGGGTTAGGGTTAGGTCCCAGGAGGCTCCAGGCGCCCAACCCACAGCAGGGCAGTGGTCTCCCCGAAGGCCTGAGTTGAGGGCACAAGGGAGGCTGCCGGTCAGGATCCGTCTTTGGCTGCCAGGGCCACACACGTGATTGGGCCCCTGGTCGAGGAGGCCTCCGGAATCCTCTCGGCAGCTGCAGCCGGGCCTGGGATCCGGCATGGTGAGCTTCCGGGTTCCATGCCGAGTCGGCCTGCACCTCTTCCCGACGCCAGGCGCGTGGTGTTGTCAGACGTTGGCATTGGGTCCTCTTGGGGAGAGAGCCTTAGCTAGGGTTAGGGTTCGGTCCAGGGACGTCGCCAGGGCCGAAGCGACTCCGGTCTCGTGATCTCCCTCGAGGGCTGAAGTGAGGGCCCATGCAGCAAGGCGGCTCAAGTGCAGGCTTAGGGTTCGAGGCCGGCTTAGGTTTCGGTGGAGGGTCCCAGTTCGGTGTAGGGTTAGGGTTAGGGTTAGGTCCCAGGAGGCTCCAGGCGCCGAACCCACAGCAGGGCAGTGGTCTCCCCGAAGGGCTGAGTTGAGGACACAAGGGACGGTGCCGGTCACGATCCGGCTTTGGCTGCCAAGGCCACAGACGTCGATCGGCCCCTGTTCGAGGAGGCCTCCGGAATCCTCTCGCTCAGCTGCAGACAGGCTGGGAAACCACATGGTGAGCTTCCAGGTTCCATGCCGAGCCAGCCTGCACCGCTTCTGGACCCCAGGCGCGTGGTGTTGCCAGACGTTGGCATTGGGTCCCCATGGGGAGGGAGCCTTAGCTAGGGTTAGGGTTTGGTCCAGGGACGTCGCCAGGGCGGAATCGACTCCAGTCTCGTGATCTCCCTCGAGGGCTCAAGTGAGGGCCCATGCCAGAAGGCGGCTCACTTGCAGGGTTAGGGTTCGAGGCAGGCTTAGGTTGCGGTGGAGGGTCCCTGTTCGGGGTTCGGTTAGGGTTAGGGTTAGGTCCCAGGAGGCTCCAGGCGCCCAACCCACAGCAGGGCAGTGGTCTCCCCGAAGGCCTGAGTTGAGGGCACAAGGGAGGCTGCCGGTCAGGATCCGTCTTTGGCTGCCAGGGCCACACACGTGATTGGGCCCCTGGGCGAGGAGGCCTCCGGAATCCTCTCGGCAGCTGCAGCCGGGCCTGGGATCCGGCATGGTGAGCTTCCGGGTTCCATGCCGAGTCGGCCTGCACCTCTTCCCGACGCCAGGCGCGTGGTGTTGTCAGACGTTGGCATTGGGTCCTCTTGGGGAGAGAGCCTTAGCTAGGGTTAGGGTTCGGTCCAGGGACGTCGCCAGGGCCGAAGCGACTCCGGTCTCGTGATCTCCCTCGAGGGCTGAAGTGAGGGCCCATGCAGCAAGGCGGCTCAAGTGCAGGCTTAGGGTTCGAGGCCGGCTTAGGTTTCGGTGGAGGGTCCCAGTTCGGTGTAGGGTTAGGGTTAGGGTTAGGTCCCAGGAGGCTCCAGGCGCCGAACCCACAGCAGGGCAGTGGTCTCCCCGAAGGCCTGAGTTGAGGGCACAAGGGACGGTGCCGGTCACGATCCGGCTTTGGCTGCCAAGGCCACAGACGTCGATCGGCCCCTGTTCGAGGAGGCCTCCGGAATCCTCTCGCTCAGCTGCAGACAGGCTGGGAAACCACATGGTGAGCTTCCAGGTTCCATGCCGAGCCAGCCTGCACCGCTTCTGGACCCCAGGCGCGTGGTGTTGCCAGACGTTGGCATTGGGTCCCCATGGGGAGGGAGCCTTAGCTAGGGTTAGGGTTTGGTCCAGGGACGTCGCCAGGGCGGAATCGACTCCAGTCTCGTGATCTCCCTCGAGGGCTCAAGTGAGGGCCCATGCCAGAAGGCGGCTCACTTGCAGGGTTAGGGTTCGAGGCAGGCTTAGGTTGCGGTGGAGGGTCCCTGTTCGGGGTTCGGTTAGGGTTAGGGTTAGGTCCCAGGAGGCTCCAGGCGCCCAACCCACAGCAGGGCAGTGGTCTCCCCGAAGGCCTGAGTTGAGGGCACAAGGGAGGCTGCCGGTCAGGATCCGTCTTTGGCTGCCAGGGCCACACACGTGATTGGGCCCCTCGTCGAGGAGGCCTCCGGAATCCTCTCGGCAGCTGCAGCCGGGCCTGGGATCCGGCATGGTGAGCTTCCAGGTTCCATGCCGAGTCGGCCTGCACCTCTTCCCGACGCCAGGCGCGTGGTGTTGTCAGACGTTGGCATTGGGTCCTCTTGGGGAGAGAGCCTTAGCTAGGGTTAGGGTTCGGTCCAGGGACGTCGCCAGGGCCGAAGCGACTCCGGTCTCGTGATCTCCCTCGAGGGCTGAAGTGAGGGCCCATGCAGCAAGGCGGCTCAAGTGCAGGCTTAGGGTTCGAGGCCGGCTTAGGTTTCGGTGGAGGGTCCCAGTTCGGTGTAGGGTTAGGGTTAGGGTTAGGTCCCAGGAGGCTCCAGGCGCCGAACCCACAGCAGGGCAGTGGTCTCCCCGAAGGCCTGAGTTGAGGGCACAAGGGACGGTGCCGGTCACGATCCGGCTTTGGCTGCCAAGGCCACAGACGTCGATCGGCCCCTGTTCGAGGAGGCCTCCGGAATCCTCTCGCTCAGCTGCAGACAGGCTGGGAAACCACATGGTGAGCTTCCAGGTTCCATGCCGAGCCAGCCTGCACCGCTTCTGGACCCCAGGCGCGTGGTGTTGCCAGACGTTGGCATTGGGTCCCCATGGGGAGGGAGCCTTAGCTAGGGTTAGGGTTTGGTCCAGGGACGTCGCCAGGGCGGAATCGACTCCAGTCTCGTGATCTCCCTCGAGGGCTCAAGTGAGGGCCCATGCCAGAAGGCGGCTCACTTGCAGGGTTAGGGTTCGAGGCAGGCTTAGGTTGCGGTGGAGGGTCCCTGTTCGGGGTTCGGTTAGGGTTAGGGTTAGGTCCCAGGAGGCTCCAGGCGCCCAACCCACAGCAGGGCAGTGGTCTCCCCGAAGGCCTGAGTTGAGGGCACAAGGGAGGCTGCCGGTCAGGATCCGTCTTTGGCTGCCAGGGCCACACACGTGATTGGGCCCCTGGGCGAGGAGGCCTCCGGAATCCTCTCGGCAGCTGCAGCCGGGCCTGGGATCCGGCATGGTGAGCTTCCAGGTTCCATGCCGAGTCGGCCTGCACCTCTTCCCGACGCCAGGCGCGTGGTGTTGTCAGACGTTGGCATTGGGTCCTCTTGGGGAGAGAGCCTTAGCTAGGGTTAGGGTTCGGTCCAGGGACGTCGCCAGGGCCGAAGCGACTCCGGTCTCGTGATCTCCCTCGAGGGCTGAAGTGAGGGCCCATGCAGCAAGGCGGCTCAAGTGCAGGCTTAGGGTTCGAGGCCGGCTTAGGTTTCGGTGGAGGGTCCCAGTTCGGTGTAGGGTTAGGGTTAGGGTTAGGTCCCAGGAGGCTCCAGGCGCCGAACCCACAGCAGGGCAGTGGTCTCCCCGAAGGCCTGAGTTGAGGGCACAAGGGACGGTGCCGGTCACGATCCGGCTTTGGCTGCCAAGGCCACAGACGTCGATCGGCCCCTGTTCGAGGAGGCCTCCGGAATCCTCTCGCTCAGCTGCAGACAGGCTGGGAAACCACATGGTGAGCTTCCAGGTTCCATGCCGAGCCAGCCTGCACCGCTTCTGGACCCCAGGCGCGTGGTGTTGCCAGACGTTGGCATTGGGTCCCCATGGGGAGGGAGCCTTAGCTAGGGTTAGGGTTTGGTCCAGGGACGTCGCCAGGGCGGAATCGACTCCAGTCTCGTGATCTCCCTCGAGGGCTCAAGTGAGGGCCCATGCCAGAAGGCGGCTCACTTGCAGGGTTAGGGTTCGAGGCAGGCTTAGGTTGCAGTGGAGGGTCCCTGTTCGGGGTTCGGTTAGGGTTAGGGTTAGGTCCCAGGAGGCTCCAGGCGCCCAACCCACAGCAGGGCAGTGGTCTCCCCGAAGGCCTGAGTTGAGGGCACAAGGGAGGCTGCCGGTCAGGATCCGTCTGTGGCTGCCAGGGCCACACACGTGATTGGGCCCCTGGGCGAGGAGGCCTCCGGAATCCTCTCGGCAGCTGCAGCCGGGCCTGGGATCCGGCATGGTGAGCTTCCAGGTTCCATGCCGAGTCGGCCTGCACCTCTTCCCGACGCCAGGCGCGTGGTGTTGTCAGACGTTGGCATTGGGTCCTCTTGGGGAGAGAGCCTTAGCTAGGGTTAGGGTTCGGTCCAGGGACGTCGCCAGGGCCGAAGCGACTCCGGTCTCGTGATCTCCCTCGAGGGCTGAAGTGAGGGCCCATGCAGCAAGGCGGCTCAAGTGCAGGCTTAGGGTTCGAGGCCGGCTTAGGTTTCGGTGGAGGGTCCCAGTTCGGTGTAGGGTTAGGGTTAGGGTTAGGTCCCAGGAGGCTCCAGGCGCCGAACCCACAGCAGGGCAGTGGTCTCCCCGAAGGCCTGAGTTGAGGGCACAAGGGACGGTGCCGGTCACGATCCGGCTTTGGCTGCCAAGGCCACAGACGTCGATCGGCCCCTGTTCGAGGAGGCCTCCGGAATCCTCTCGCTCAGCTGCAGACAGGCTGGGAAACCACATGGTGAGCTTCCAGGTTCCATGCCGAGCCAGCCTGCACCGCTTCTGGACCCCAGGCGCGTGGTGTTGCCAGACGTTGGCATTGGGTCCCCATGGGGAGGGAGCCTTAGCTAGGGTTAGGGTTTGGTCCAGGGACGTCGCCAGGGCGGAATCGACTCCAGTCTCGTGATCTCCCTCGAGGGCTCAAGTGAGGGCCCATGCCAGAAGGCGGCTCACTTGCAGGGTTAGGGTTCGAGGCAGGCTTAGGTTGCGGTGGAGGGTCCCTGTTCGGGGTTCGGTTAGGGTTAGGGTTAGGTCCCAGGAGGCTCCAGGCGCCCAACCCACAGCAGGGCAGTGGTCTCCCCGAAGGCCTGAGTTGAGGGCACAAGGGAGGCTGCCGGTCAGGATCCGTCTTTGGCTGCCAGGGCCACACACGTGATTGGGCCCCTGGGCGAGGAGGCCTCCGGAATCCTCTCGGCAGCTGCAGCCGGGCCTGGGATCCGGCATGGTGAGCTTCCAGGTTCCATGCCGAGTCGGCCTGCACCTCTTCCCGACGCCAGGCGCGTGGTGTTGTCAGACGTTGGCATTGGGTCCTCTTGGGGAGAGAGCCTTAGCTAGGGTTAGGGTTCGGTCCAGGGACGTCGCCAGGGCCGAAGCGACTCCGGTCTCGTGATCTCCCTCGAGGGCTGAAGTGAGGGCCCATGCAGCAAGGCGGCTCAAGTGCAGGCTTAGGGTTCGAGGCCGGCTTAGGTTTCGGTGGAGGGTCCCAGTTCGGTGTAGGGTTAGGGTTAGGGTTAGGTCCCAGGAGGCTCCAGGCGCCGAACCCACAGCAGGGCAGTGGTCTCCCCGAAGGCCTGAGTTGAGGGCACAAGGGACGGTGCCGGTCACGATCCGGCTTTGGCTGCCAAGGCCACAGACGTCGATCGGCCCCTGTTCGAGGAGGCCTCCGGAATCCTCTCGCTCAGCTGCAGACAGGCTGGGAAACCACATGGTGAGCTTCCAGGTTCCATGCCGAGCCAGCCTGCACCGCTTCTGGACCCCAGGCGCGTGGTGTTGCCAGACGTTGGCATTGGGTCCCCATGGGGAGGGAGCCTTAGCTAGGGTTAGGGTTTGGTCCAGGGACGTCGCCAGGGCGGAATCGACTCCAGTCTCGTGATCTCCCTCGAGGGCTCAAGTGAGGGCCCATGCCAGAAGGCGGCTCACTTGCAGGGTTAGGGTTCGAGGCAGGCTTAGGTTGCGGTGGAGGGTCCCTGTTCGGGGTTCGGTTAGGGTTAGGGTTAGGTCCCAGGAGGCTCCAGGCGCCCAACCCACAGCAGGGCAGTGGTCTCCCCGAAGGCCTGAGTTGAGGGCACAAGGGAGGCTGCCGGTCAGGATCCGTCTTTGGCTGCCAGGGCCACACACGTGATTGGGCCCCTGGTCGAGGAGGCCTCCGGAATCCTCTCGGCAGCTGCAGCCGGGCCTGGGATCCGGCATGGTGAGCTTCCAGGTTCCATGCCGAGTCGGCCTGCACCTCTTCCCGACGCCAGGCGCGTGGTGTTGTCAGACGTTGGCATTGGGTCCTCTTGGGGAGAGAGCCTTAGCTAGGGTTAGGGTTCGGTCCAGGGACGTCGCCAGGGCCGAAGCGACTCCGGTCTCGTGATCTCCCTCGAGGGCTGAAGTGAGGGCCCATGCAGCAAGGCGGCTCAAGTGCAGGCTTAGGGTTCGAGGCCGGCTTAGGTTTCGGTGGAGGGTCCCAGTTCGGTGTAGGGTTAGGGTTAGGGTTAGGTCCCAGGAGGCTCCAGGCGCCGAACCCACAGCAGGGCAGTGGTCTCCCCGAAGGCCTGAGTTGAGGGCACAAGGGACGGTGCCGGTCACGATCCGGCTTTGGCTGCCAAGGCCACAGACGTCGATCGGCCCCTGTTCGAGGAGGCCTCCGGAATCCTCTCGCTCAGCTGCAGACAGGCTGGGAAACCACATGGTGAGCTTCCAGGTTCCATGCCGAGCCAGCCTGCACCGCTTCTGGACCCCAGGCGCGTGGTGTTGCCAGACGTTGGCATTGGGTCCCCATGGGGAGGGAGCCTTAGCTAGGGTTAGGGTTTGGTCCAGGGACGTCGCCAGGGCGGAATCGACTCCAGTCTCGTGATCTCCCTCGAGGGCTCAAGTGAGGGCCCATGCCAGAAGGCGGCTCACTTGCAGGGTTAGGGTTCGAGGCAGGCTTAGGTTGCGGTGGAGGGTCCCTGTTCGGGGTTCGGTTAGGGTTAGGGTTAGGTCCCAGGAGGCTCCAGGCGCCCAACCCACAGCAGGGCAGTGGTCTCCCCGAAGGCCTGAGTTGAGGGCACAAGGGAGGCTGCCGGTCAGGATCCGTCTTTGGCTGCCAGGGCCACACACGTGATTGGGCCCCTGGGCGAGGAGGCCTCCGGAATCCTCTCGGCAGCTGCAGCCGGGCCTGGGATCCGGCATGGTGAGCTTCCAGGTTCCATGCCGAGTCGGCCTGCACCTCTTCCCGACGCCAGGCGCGTGGTGTTGTCAGACGTTGGCATTGGGTCCTCTTGGGGAGAGAGCCTTAGCTAGGGTTAGGGTTCGGTCCAGGGACGTCGCCAGGGCCGAAGCGACTCCGGTCTCGTGATCTCCCTCGAGGGCTGAAGTGAGGGCCCATGCAGCAAGGCGGCTCAAGTGCAGGCTTAGGGTTCGAGGCCGGCTTAGGTTTCGGTGGAGGGTCCCAGTTCGGTGTAGGGTTAGGGTTAGGGTTAGGTCCCAGGAGGCTCCAGGCGCCGAACCCACAGCAGGGCAGTGGTCTCCCCGAAGGCCTGAGTTGAGGGCACAAGGGACGGTGCCGGTCACGATCCGGCTTTGGCTGCCAAGGCCACAGACGTCGATCGGCCCCTGTTCGAGGAGGCCTCCGGAATCCTCTCGCTCAGCTGCAGACAGGCTGGGAAACCACATGGTGAGCTTCCAGGTTCCATGCCGAGCCAGCCTGCACCGCTTCTGGACCCCAGGCGCGTGGTGTTGCCAGACGTTGGCATTGGGTCCCCATGGGGAGGGAGCCTTAGCTAGGGTTAGGGTTTGGTCCAGGGACGTCGCCAGGGCGGAATCGACTCCAGTCTCGTGATCTCCCTCGAGGGCTCAAGTGAGGGCCCATGCCAGAAGGCGGCTCACTTGCAGGGTTAGGGTTCGAGGCAGGCTTAGGTTGCGGTGGAGGGTCCCTGTTCGGGGTTCGGTTAGGGTTAGGGTTAGGTCCCAGGAGGCTCCAGGCGCCCAACCCACAGCAGGGCAGTGGTCTCCCCGAAGGCCTGAGTTGAGGGCACAAGGGAGGCTGCCGGTCAGGATCCGTCTTTGGCTGCCAGGGCCACACACGTGATTGGGCCCCTGGTCGAGGAGGCCTCCGGAATCCTCTCGGCAGCTGCAGCCGGGCCTGGGATCCGGCATGGTGAGCTTCCAGGTTCCATGCCGAGTCGGCCTGCACCTCTTCCCGACGCCAGGCGCGTGGTGTTGTCAGACGTTGGCATTGGGTCCTCTTGGGGAGAGAGCCTTAGCTAGGGTTAGGGTTCGGTCCAGGGACGTCGCCAGGGCCGAAGCGACTCCGGTCTCGTGATCTCCCTCGAGGGCTGAAGTGAGGGCCCATGCAGCAAGGCGGCTCAAGTGCAGGCTTAGGGTTCGAGGCCGGCTTAGGTTTCGGTGGAGGGTCCCAGTTCGGTGTAGGGTTAGGGTTAGGGTTAGGTCCCAGGAGGCTCCAGGCGCCGAACCCACAGCAGGGCAGTGGTCTCCCCGAAGGCCTGAGTTGAGGGCACAAGGGACGGTGCCGGTCACGATCCGGCTTTGGCTGCCAAGGCCACAGACGTCGATCGGCCCCTGTTCGAGGAGGCCTCCGGAATCCTCTCGCTCAGCTGCAGACAGGCTGGGAAACCACATGGTGAGCTTCCAGGTTCCATGCCGAGCCAGCCTGCACCGCTTCTGGACCCCAGGCGCGTGGTGTTGCCAGACGTTGGCATTGGGTCCCCATGGGGAGGGAGCCTTAGCTAGGGTTAGGGTTTGGTCCAGGGACGTCGCCAGGGCGGAATCGACTCCAGTCTCGTGATCTCCCTCGAGGGCTCAAGTGAGGGCCCATGCCAGAAGGCGGCTCACTTGCAGGGTTAGGGTTCGAGGCAGGCTTAGGTTGCGGTGGAGGGTCCCTGTTCGGGGTTCGGTTAGGGTTAGGGTTAGGTCCCAGGAGGCTCCAGGCGCCCAACCCACAGCAGGGCAGTGGTCTCCCCGAAGGCCTGAGTTGAGGGCACAAGGGAGGCTGCCGGTCAGGATCCGTCTTTGGCTGCCAGGGCCACACACGTGATTGGGCCCCTGGTCGAGGAGGCCTCCGGAATCCTCTCGGCAGCTGCAGCCGGGCCTGGGATCCGGCATGGTGAGCTTCCAGGTTCCATGCCGAGTCGGCCTGCACCTCTTCCCGACGCCAGGCGCGTGGTGTTGTCAGACGTTGGCATTGGGTCCTCTTGGGGAGAGAGCCTTAGCTAGGGTTAGGGTTCGGTCCAGGGACGTCGCCAGGGCCGAAGCGACTCCGGTCTCGTGATCTCCCTCGAGGGCTGAAGTGAGGGCCCATGCAGCAAGGCGGCTCAAGTGCAGGCTTAGGGTTCGAGGCCGGCTTAGGTTTCGGTGGAGGGTCCCAGTTCGGTGTAGGGTTAGGGTTAGGGTTAGGTCCCAGGAGGCTCCAGGCGCCGAACCCACAGCAGGGCAGTGGTCTCCCCGAAGGCCTGAGTTGAGGGCACAAGGGACGGTGCCGGTCACGATCCGGCTTTGGCTGCCAAGGCCACAGACGTCGATCGGCCCCTGTTCGAGGAGGCCTCCGGAATCCTCTCGCTCAGCTGCAGACAGGCTGGGAAACCACATGGTGAGCTTCCAGGTTCCATGCCGAGCCAGCCTGCACCGCTTCTGGACCCCAGGCGCGTGGTGTTGCCAGACGTTGGCATTGGGTCCCCATGGGGAGGGAGCCTTAGCTAGGGTTAGGGTTTGGTCCAGGGACGTCGCCAGGGCGGAATCGACTCCAGTCTCGTGATCTCCCTCGAGGGCTCAAGTGAGGGCCCATGCCAGAAGGCGGCTCACTTGCAGGGTTAGGGTTCGAGGCAGGCTTAGGTTGCGGTGGAGGGTCCCTGTTCGGGGTTCGGTTAGGGTTAGGGTTAGGTCCCAGGAGGCTCCAGGCGCCCAACCCACAGCAGGGCAGTGGTCTCCCCGAAGGCCTGAGTTGAGGGCACAAGGGAGGCTGCCGGTCAGGATCCGTCTTTGGCTGCCAGGGCCACACACGTGATTGGGCCCCTGGTCGAGGAGGCCTCCGGAATCCTCTCGGCAGCTGCAGCCGGGCCTGGGATCCGGCATGGTGAGCTTCCAGGTTCCATGCCGAGTCGGCCTGCACCTCTTCCCGACGCCAGGCGCGTGGTGTTGTCAGACGTTGGCATTGGGTCCTCTTGGGGAGAGAGCCTTAGCTAGGGTTAGGGTTCGGTCCAGGGACGTCGCCAGGGCCGAAGCGACTCCGGTCTCGTGATCTCCCTCGAGGGCTGAAGTGAGGGCCCATGCAGCAAGGCGGCTCAAGTGCAGGCTTAGGGTTCGAGGCCGGCTTAGGTTTCGGTGGAGGGTCCCAGTTCGGTGTAGGGTTAGGGTTAGGGTTAGGTCCCAGGAGGCTCCAGGCGCCGAACCCACAGCAGGGCAGTGGTCTCCCCGAAGGCCTGAGTTGAGGGCACAAGGGACGGTGCCGGTCACGATCCGGCTTTGGCTGCCAAGGCCACAGACGTCGATCGGCCCCTGTTCGAGGAGGCCTCCGGAATCCTCTCGCTCAGCTGCAGACAGGCTGGGAAACCACATGGTGAGCTTCCAGGTTCCATGCCGAGCCAGCCTGCACCGCTTCTGGACCCCAGGCGCGTGGTGTTGCCAGACGTTGGCATTGGGTCCCCATGGGGAGGGAGCCTTAGCTAGGGTTAGGGTTTGGTCCAGGGACGTCGCCAGGGCGGAATCGACTCCAGTCTCGTGATCTCCCTCGAGGGCTCAAGTGAGGGCCCATGCCAGAAGGCGGCTCACTTGCAGGGTTAGGGTTCGAGGCAGGCTTAGGTTGCGGTGGAGGGTCCCTGTTCGGGGTTCGGTTAGGGTTAGGGTTAGGTCCCAGGAGGCTCCAGGCGCCCAACCCACAGCAGGGCAGTGGTCTCCCCGAAGGCCTGAGTTGAGGGCACAAGGGAGGCTGCCGGTCAGGATCCGTCTTTGGCTGCCAGGGCCACACACGTGATTGGGCCCCTGGTCGAGGAGGCCTCCGGAATCCTCTCGGCAGCTGCAGCCGGGCCTGGGATCCGGCATGGTGAGCTTCCAGGTTCCATGCCGAGTCGGCCTGCACCTCTTCCCGACGCCAGGCGCGTGGTGTTGTCAGACGTTGGCATTGGGTCCTCTTGGGGAGAGAGCCTTAGCTAGGGTTAGGGTTCGGTCCAGGGACGTCGCCAGGGCCGAAGCGACTCCGGTCTCGTGATCTCCCTCGAGGGCTGAAGTGAGGGCCCATGCAGCAAGGCGGCTCAAGTGCAGGCTTAGGGTTCGAGGCCGGCTTAGGTTTCGGTGGAGGGTCCCAGTTCGGTGTAGGGTTAGGGTTAGGGTTAGGTCCCAGGAGGCTCCAGGCGCCGAACCCACAGCAGGGCAGTGGTCTCCCCGAAGGGCTGAGTTGAGGGCACAAGGGACGGTGCCGGTCACGATCCGGCTTTGGCTGCCAAGGCCACAGACGTCGATCGGCCCCTGTTCGAGGAGGCCTCCGGAATCCTCTCGCTCAGCTGCAGACAGGCTGGGAAACCACATGGTGAGCTTCCAGGTTCCATGCCGAGCCAGCCTGCACCGCTTCTGGACCCCAGGCGCGTGGTGTTGCCAGACGTTGGCATTGGGTCCCCATGGGGAGGGAGCCTTAGCTAGGGTTAGGGTTTGGTCCAGGGACGTCGCCAGGGCGGAATCGACTCCAGTCTCGTGATCTCCCTCGAGGGCTCAAGTGAGGGCCCATGCCAGAAGGCGGCTCACTTGCAGGGATAGGGTTCGAGGCAGGCTTAGGTTGCGGTGGAGGGTCCCTGTTCGGGGTACGGTTAGGGTTAGGGTTAGGTCCCAGGAGGCTCCAGGCGCCCAACCCACAGCAGGGCAGTGGTCTCCCCGAAGGCCTGAGTTGAGGGCACAAGGGAGGCTGCCGGTCAGGATCCGTCTTTGGCTGCCAGGGCCACACACGTGATTGGGCCCCTGGTCGAGGAGGCCTCCGGAATCCTCTCGGCACCTGCAGCCGGGCCTGGGATCCGGCATGGTGAGCTTCCAGGTTCCATGCCGAGTCGGCCTGCACCTCTTCCCGACGCCAGGCGCGTGGTGTTGTCAGACGTTGGCATTGGGTCCTCTTGGGGAGAGAGCCTTAGCTAGGGTTAGGGTTCGGTCCAGGGACGTCGCCAGGCCCGAAGCGACTCCGGTCTCGTGATCTCCCTCGAGGGCTGAAGTGAGGGCCCATGCAGCAAGGCGGCTCAAGTGCAGGCTTAGGGTTCGAGGCCGGCTTAGGTTTCGGTGGAGGGTCCCAGTTCGGTGTAGGGTTAGGGTTAGGGTTAGGTCCCAGGAGGCTCCAGGCGCCGAACCCACAGCAGGGCAGTGGTCTCCCCGAAGGGCTGAGTTGAGGACACAAGGGACGGTGCCGGTCACGATCCGGCTTTGGCTGCCAAGGCCACAGACGTCGATCGGCCCCTGTTCGAGGAGGCCTCCGGAATCCTCTCGCTCAGCTGCAGACAGGCTGGGAAACCACATGGTGAGCTTCCAGGTTCCATGCCGAGCCAGCCTGCACCGCTTCTGGACCCCAGGCGCGAGGTGTTGCCAGACGTTGGCATTGGGTCCCCATGGGGAGGGAGCCTTAGCTAGGGTTAGGGTTTGGTCCAGGGACGTCGCCAGGGCGGAATCGACTCCAGTCTCGTGATCTCCCTCGAGGGCTCAAGTGAGGGCCCATGCCAGAAGGCGGCTCACTTGCAGGGATAGGGTTCGAGGCAGGCTTAGGTTGCGGTGGAGGGTCCCTGTTCGGGGTACGGTTAGGGTTAGGGTTAGGTCCCAGGAGGCTCCAGGCGCCCAACCCACAGCAGGGCAGTGGTCTCCCCGAAGGCCTGAGTTGAGGGCACAAGGGAGGCTGCCGGTCAGGATCCGTCTTTGGCTGCCAGGGCCACACACGTGATTGGGCCCCTGGTCGAGGAGGCCTCCGGAATCCTCTCGGCAGCTGCAGCCGGGCCTGGGATCCGGCATGGTGAGCTTCCAGGTTCCATGCCGAGTCGGCCTGCACCTCTTCCCGACGCCAGGCGCGTGGTGTTGTCAGACGTTGGCATTGGGTCCTCTTGGGGAGAGAGCCTTAGCTAGGGTTAGGGTTCGGTCCAGGGACGTCGCCAGGGCCGAAGCGACTCCGGTCTCGTGATCTCCCTCGAGGGCTGAAGTGAGGGCCCATGCAGCAAGGCGGCTCAAGTGCAGGCTTAGGGTTCGAGGCCGGCTTAGGTTTCGGTGGAGGGTCCCAGTTCGGTGTAGGGTTAGGGTTAGGGTTAGGTCCCAGGAGGCTCCAGGCGCCGAACCCACAGCAGGGCAGTGGTCTCCCCGAAGGGCTGAGTTGAGGACACAAGGGACGGTGCCGGTCACGATCCGGCTTTGGCTGCCAAGGCCACAGACGTCGATCGGCCCCTGTTCGAGGAGGCCTCCGGAATCCTCTCGCTCAGCTGCAGACAGGCTGGGAAACCACATGGTGAGCTTCCAGGTTCCATGCCGAGCCAGCCTGCACCGCTTCTGGACCCCAGGCGCGTGGTGTTGCCAGACGTTGGCATTGGGTCCCCATGGGGAGGGAGCCTTAGCTAGGGTTAGGGTTTGGTCCAGGGACGTCGCCAGGGCGGAATCGACTCCAGTCTCGTGATCTCCCTCGAGGGCTCAAGTGAGGGCCCATGCCAGAAGGCGGCTCACTTGCAGGGTTAGGGTTCGAGGCAGGCTTAGGTTGCGGTGGAGGGTCCCTGTTCGGGGTTCGGTTAGGGTTAGGGTTAGGTCCCAGGAGGCTCCAGGCGCCCAACCCACAGCAGGGCAGTGGTCTCCCCGAAGGCCTGAGTTGAGGGCACAAGGGAGGCTGCCGGTCAGGATCCGTCTTTGGCTGCCAGGGCCACACACGTGATTGGGCCCCTGGGCGAGGAGGCCTCCGGAATCCTCTCGGCAGCTGCAGCCGGGCCTGGGATCCGGCATGGTGAGCTTCCAGGTTCCATGCCGAGTCGGCCTGCACCTCTTCCCGACGCCAGGCGCGTGGTGTTGTCAGACGTTGGCATTGGGTCCTCTTGGGGAGAGAGCCTTAGCTAGGGTTAGGGTTCGGTCCAGGGACGTCGCCAGGGCCGAAGCAACTCCGGTCTCGTGATCTCCCTCGAGGGCTGAAGTGAGGGCCCATGCAGCAAGGCGGCTCAAGTGCAGGCTTAGGGTTCGAGGCCGGCTTAGGTTTCGGTGGAGGGTCCCAGTTCGGTGTAGGGTTAAGGTTAGGGTTAGGTCCCAGGAGGCTCCAGGCGCCGAACCCACAGCAGGGCAGTGGTCTCCCCGAAGGGCTGAGTTGAGGACACAAGGGACGGTGCCGGTCACGATCCGGCTTTGGCTGCCAAGGCCACAGACGTCGATCGGCCCCTGTTCGAGGAGGCCTCCGGAATCCTCTCGCTCAGCTGCAGACAGGCTGGGAAACCACATGGTGAGCTTCCAGGTTCCATGCCGAGCCAGACTGCACCGCTTCTGGACCCCAGGCGCGTGGTGTTGCCAGACGTTGGCATTGGGTCCCCATGGGGAGGGAGCCTTAGCTAGGGTTAGGGTTTGGTCCAGGGACGTCGCCAGGGCGGAATCGACTCCAGTCTCGTGATCTCCCTCGAGGGCTCAAGTGAGGGCCCATGCCAGAAGGCGGCTCACTTGCAGGGTTAGGGTTCGAGGCAGGCTTAGGTTGCGGTGGAGGGTCCCTGTTCGGGGTTCGGTTAGGGTTAGGGTTAGGTCCCAGGAGGCTCCAGGCGCCCAACCCACAGCAGGGCAGTGGTCTCCCCGAAGGCCTGAGTTGAGGGCACAAGGGAGGCTGCCGGTCAGGATCCGTCTTTGGCTGCCAGGGCCACACACGTGATTGGGCCCCTGGTCGAGGAGGCCTCCGGAATCCTCTCGGCAGCTGCAGCCGGGCCTGGGATCCGGCATGGTGAGCTTCCAGGTTCCATGCCGAGTCGGCCTGCACCTCTTCCCGACGCCAGGCGCGTGGTGTTGTCAGACGTTGGCATTGGGTCCTCTTGGGGAGAGAGCCTTAGCTAGGGTTAGGGTTCGGTCCAGGGACGTCGCCAGGGCCGAAGCGACTCCGGTCTCGTGATCTCCCTCGAGGGCTGAAGTGAAGGCCCATGCAGCAAGGCGGCTCAAGTGCAGGCTTAGGGTTCGAGGCCGGCTTAGGTTTCGGTGGAGGGTCCCAGTTCGGTGTAGGGTTAGGGTTAGGGTTAGGTCCCAGGAGGCTCCAGGCGCCGAACCCACAGCAGGGCAGTGGTCTCCCCGAAGGCCTGAGTTGAGGGCACAAGGGACGGTGCCGGTCACGATCCGGCTTTGGCTGCCAAGGCCACAGACGTCGATCGGCCCCTGTTCGAGGAGGCCTCCGGAATCCTCTCGCTCAGCTGCAGACAGGCTGGGAAACCACATGGTGAGCTTCCAGGTTCCATGCCGAGCCAGCCTGCACCGCTTCTGGACCCCAGGCGCGTGGTGTTGCCAGACGTTGGCATTGGGTCCCCATGGGGAGGGAGCCTTAGCTAGGGTTAGGGTTTGGTCCAGGGACGTCGCCAGGGCGGAATCGACTCCAGTCTCGTGATCTCCCTCGAGGGCTCAAGTGAGGGCCCATGCCAGAAGGCGGCTCACTTGCAGGGTTAGGGTTCGAGGCAGGCTTAGGTTGCGGTGGAGGGTCCCTGTTCGGGGTTCGGTTAGGGTTAGGGTTAGGTCCCAGGAGGCTCCAGGCGCCCAACCCACAGCAGGGCAGTGGTCTCCCCGAAGGCCTGAGTTGAGGGCACAAGGGAGGCTGCCGGTCAGGATCCGTCTTTGGCTGCCAGGGCCACACACGTGATTGGGCCCCTGGTCGAGGAGGCCTCCGGAATCCTCTCGGCAGCTGCAGCCGGGCCTGGGATCCGGCATGGTGAGCTTCCAGGTTCCATGCCGAGTCGGCCTGCACCTCTTCCCGACGCCAGGCGCGTGGTGTTGTCAGACGTTGGCATTGGGTCCTCTTGGGGAGAGAGCCTTAGCTAGGGTTAGGGTTCGGTCCAGGGACGTCGCCAGGGCCGAAGCGACTCCGGTCTCGTGATCTCCCTCGAGGGCTGAAGTGAGGGCCCATGCAGCAAGGCGGCTCAAGTGCAGGCTTAGGGTTCGAGGCCGGCTTAGGTTTCGGTGGAGGGTCCCAGTTCGGTGTAGGGTTAGGGTTAGGGTTAGGTCCCAGGAGGCTCCAGGCGCCGAACCCACAGCAGGGCAGTGGTCTCCCCGAAGGCCTGAGTTGAGGGCACAAGGGACGGTGCCGGTCACGATCCGGCTTTGGCTGCCAAGGCCACAGACGTCGATCGGCCCCTGTTCGAGGAGGCCTCCGGAATCCTCTCGCTCAGCTGCAGACAGGCTGGGAAACCACATGGTGAGCTTCCAGGTTCCATGCCGAGCCAGCCTGCACCGCTTCTGGACCCCAGGCGCGTGGTGTTGCCAGACGTTGGCATTGGGTCCCCATGGGGAGGGAGCCTTAGCTAGGGTTAGGGTTTGGTCCAGGGACGTCGCCAGGGCGGAATCGACTCCAGTCTCGTGATCTCCCTCGAGGGCTCAAGTGAGGGCCCATGCCAGAAGGCGGCTCACTTGCAGGGATAGGGTTCGAGGCAGGCTTAGGTTGCGGTGGAGGGTCCCTGTTCGGGGTACGGTTAGGGTTAGGGTTAGGTCCCAGGAGGCTCCAGGCGCCCAACCCACAGCAGGGCAGTGGTCTCCCCGAAGGCCTGAGTTGAGGGCACAAGGGAGGCTGCCGGTCAGGATCCGTCTTTGGCTGCCAGGGCCACACACGTGATTGGGCCCCTGGTCGAGGAGGCCTCCGGAATCCTCTCGGCACCTGCAGCCGGGCCTGGGATCCGGCATGGTGAGCTTCCAGGTTCCATGCCGAGTCGGCCTGCACCTCTTCCCGACGCCAGGCGCGTGGTGTTGTCAGACGTTGGCATTGGGTCCTCTTGGGGAGAGAGCCTTAGCTAGGGTTAGGGTTCGGTCCAGGGACGTCGCCAGGCCCGAAGCGACTCCGGTCTCGTGATCTCCCTCGAGGGCTGAAGTGAGGGCCCATGCAGCAAGGCGGCTCAAGTGCAGGCTTAGGGTTCGAGGCCGGCTTAGGTTTCGGTGGAGGGTCCCAGTTCGGTGTAGGGTTAGGGTTAGGGTTAGGTCCCAGGAGGCTCCAGGCGCCGAACCCACAGCAGGGCAGTGGTCTCCCCGAAGGGCTGAGTTGAGGACACAAGGGACGGTGCCGGTCACGATCCGGCTTTGGCTGCCAAGGCCACAGACGTCGATCGGCCCCTGTTCGAGGAGGCCTCCGGAATCCTCTCGCTCAGCTGCAGACAGGCTGGGAAACCACATGGTGAGCTTCCAGGTTCCATGCCGAGCCAGCCTGCACCGCTTCTGGACCCCAGGCGCGAGGTGTTGCCAGACGTTGGCATTGGGTCCCCATGGGGAGGGAGCCTTAGCTAGGGTTAGGGTTTGGTCCAGGGACGTCGCCAGGGCGGAATCGACTCCAGTCTCGTGATCTCCCTCGAGGGCTCAAGTGAGGGCCCATGCCAGAAGGCGGCTCACTTGCAGGGATAGGGTTCGAGGCAGGCTTAGGTTGCGGTGGAGGGTCCCTGTTCGGGGTACGGTTAGGGTTAGGGTTAGGTCCCAGGAGGCTCCAGGCGCCCAACCCACAGCAGGGCAGTGGTCTCCCCGAAGGCCTGAGTTGAGGGCACAAGGGAGGCTGCCGGTCAGGATCCGTCTTTGGCTGCCAGGGCCACACACGTGATTGGGCCCCTGGTCGAGGAGGCCTCCGGAATCCTCTCGGCAGCTGCAGCCGGGCCTGGGATCCGGCATGGTGAGCTTCCAGGTTCCATGCCGAGTCGGCCTGCACCTCTTCCCGACGCCAGGCGCGTGGTGTTGTCAGACGTTGGCATTGGGTCCTCTTGGGGAGAGAGCCTTAGCTAGGGTTAGGGTTCGGTCCAGGGACGTCGCCAGGGCCGAAGCGACTCCGGTCTCGTGATCTCCCTCGAGGGCTGAAGTGAGGGCCCATGCAGCAAGGCGGCTCAAGTGCAGGCTTAGGGTTCGAGGCCGGCTTAGGTTTCGGTGGAGGGTCCCAGTTCGGTGTAGGGTTAGGGTTAGGGTTAGGTCCCAGGAGGCTCCAGGCGCCGAACCCACAGCAGGGCAGTGGTCTCCCCGAAGGGCTGAGTTGAGGACACAAGGGACGGTGCCGGTCACGATCCGGCTTTGGCTGCCAAGGCCACAGACGTCGATCGGCCCCTGTTCGAGGAGGCCTCCGGAATCCTCTCGCTCAGCTGCAGACAGGCTGGGAAACCACATGGTGAGCTTCCAGGTTCCATGCCGAGCCAGCCTGCACCGCTTCTGGACCCCAGGCGCGTGGTGTTGCCAGACGTTGGCATTGGGTCCCCATGGGGAGGGAGCCTTAGCTAGGGTTAGGGTTTGGTCCAGGGACGTCGCCAGGGCGGAATCGACTCCAGTCTCGTGATCTCCCTCGAGGGCTCAAGTGAGGGCCCATGCCAGAAGGCGGCTCACTTGCAGGGTTAGGGTTCGAGGCAGGCTTAGGTTGCGGTGGAGGGTCCCTGTTCGGGGTTCGGTTAGGGTTAGGGTTAGGTCCCAGGAGGCTCCAGGCGCCCAACCCACAGCAGGGCAGTGGTCTCCCCGAAGGCCTGAGTTGAGGGCACAAGGGAGGCTGCCGGTCAGGATCCGTCTTTGGCTGCCAGGGCCACACACGTGATTGGGCCCCTGGGCGAGGAGGCCTCCGGAATCCTCTCGGCAGCTGCAGCCGGGCCTGGGATCCGGCATGGTGAGCTTCCAGGTTCCATGCCGAGTCGGCCTGCACCTCTTCCCGACGCCAGGCGCGTGGTGTTGTCAGACGTTGGCATTGGGTCCTCTTGGGGAGAGAGCCTTAGCTAGGGTTAGGGTTCGGTCCAGGGACGTCGCCAGGGCCGAAGCGACTCCGGTCTCGTGATCTCCCTCGAGGGCTGAAGTGAGGGCCCATGCAGCAAGGCGGCTCAAGTGCAGGCTTAGGGTTCGAGGCCGGCTTAGGTTTCGGTGGAGGGTCCCAGTTCGGTGTAGGGTTAGGGTTAGGGTTAGGTCCCAGGAGGCTCCAGGCGCCGAACCCACAGCAGGGCAGTGGTCTCCCCGAAGGGCTGAGTTGAGGACACAAGGGACGGTGCCGGTCACGATCCGGCTTTGGCTGCCAAGGCCACAGACGTCGATCGGCCCCTGTTCGAGGAGGCCTCCGGAATCCTCTCGCTCAGCTGCAGACAGGCTGGGAAACCACATGGTGAGCTTCCAGGTTCCATGCCGAGCCAGACTGCACCGCTTCTGGACCCCAGGCGCGTGGTGTTGCCAGACGTTGGCATTGGGTCCCCATGGGGAGGGAGCCTTAGCTAGGGTTAGGGTTTGGTCCAGGGACGTCGCCAGGGCGGAATCGACTCCAGTCTCGTGATCTCCCTCGAGGGCTCAAGTGAGGGCCCATGCCAGAAGGCGGCTCACTTGCAGGGTTAGGGTTCGAGGCAGGCTTAGGTTGCGGTGGAGGGTCCCTGTTCGGGGTTCGGTTAGGGTTAGGGTTAGGTCCCAGGAGGCTCCAGGCGCCCAACCCACAGCAGGGCAGTGGTCTCCCCGAAGGCCTGAGTTGAGGGCACAAGGGAGGCTGCCGGTCAGGATCCGTCTTTGGCTGCCAGGGCCACACACGTGATTGGGCCCCTGGTCGAGGAGGCCTCCGGAATCCTCTCGGCAGCTGCAGCCGGGCCTGGGATCCGGCATGGTGAGCTTCCAGGTTCCATGCCGAGTCGGCCTGCACCTCTTCCCGACGCCAGGCGCGTGGTGTTGTCAGACGTTGGCATTGGGTCCTCTTGGGGAGAGAGCCTTAGCTAGGGTTAGGGTTCGGTCCAGGGACGTCGCCAGGGCCGAAGCGACTCCGGTCTCGTGATCTCCCTCGAGGGCTGAAGTGAGGGCCCATGCAGCAAGGCGGCTCAAGTGCAGGCTTAGGGTTCGAGGCCGGCTTAGGTTTCGGTGGAGGGTCCCAGTTCGGTGTAGGGTTAGGGTTAGGGTTAGGTCCCAGGAGGCTCCAGGCGCCGAACCCACAGCAGGGCAGTGGTCTCCCCGAAGGCCTGAGTTGAGGGCACAAGGGACGGTGCCGGTCACGATCCGGCTTTGGCTGCCAACGCCACAGACGTCGATCGGCCCCTGTTCGAGGAGGCCTCCGGAATCCTCTCGCTCAGCTGCAGACAGGCTGGGAAACCACATGGTGAGCTTCCAGGTTCCATGCCGAGCCATCCTGCACCGCTTCTGGACCCCAGGCGCGTGGTGTTGCCAGACGTTGGCATTGGGTCCCCATGGGGAGGGAGCCTTAGCTAGGGTTAGGGTTTGGTCCAGGGACGTCGCCAGGGCGGAATCGACTCCAGTCTCGTGATCTCCCTCGAGGGCTCAAGTGAGGGCCCATGCCAGAAGGCGGCTCACTTGCAGGGATAGGGTTCGAGGCAGGCTTAGGTTGCGGTGGAGGGTCCCTGTTCGGGGTACGGTTAGGGTTAGGGTTAGGTCCCAGGAGGCTCCAGGCGCCCAACCCACAGCAGGGCAGTGGTCTCCCCGAAGGCCTGAGTTGAGGGCACAAGGGAGGCTGCCGGTCAGGATCCGTCTTTGGCTGCCAGGGCCACACACGTGATTGGGCCCCTGGTCGAGGAGGCCTCCGGAATCCTCTCGGCAGCTGCAGCCGGGCCTGGGATCCGGCATGGTGAGCTTCCAGGTTCCATGCCGAGTCGGCCTGCACCTCTTCCCGACGCCAGGCGCGTGGTGTTGTCAGACGTTGGCATTGGGTCCTCTTGGGGAGAGAGCCTTAGCTAGGGTTAGGGTTCGGTCCAGGGACGTCGCCAGGGCCGAAGCGACTCCGGTCTCGTGATCTCCCTCGAGGGCTGAAGTGAGGGCCCATGCAGCAAGGCGGCTCAAGTGCAGGCTTAGGGTTCGAGGCCGGCTTAGGTTTCGGTGGAGGGTCCCAGTTCGGTGTAGGGTTAGGGTTAGGGTTAGGTCCCAGGAGGCTCCAGGCGCCGAACCCACAGCAGGGCAGTGGTCTCCCCGAAGGGCTGAGTTGAGGACACAAGGGACGGTGCCGGTCACGATCCGGCTTTGGCTGCCAAGGCCACAGACGTCGATCGGCCCCTGTTCGAGGAGGCCTCCGGAATCCTCTCGCTCAGCTGCAGACAGGCTGGGAAACCACATGGTGAGCTTCCAGGTTCCATGCCGAGCCAGCCTGCACCGCTTCTGGACCCCAGGCGCGTGGTGTTGCCAGACGTTGGCATTGGGTCCCCATGGGGAGGGAGCCTTAGCTAGGGTTAGGGTTTGGTCCAGGGACGTCGCCAGGGCGGAATCGACTCCAGTCTCGTGATCTCCCTCGAGGGCTCAAGTGAGGGCCCATGCCAGAAGGCGGCTCACTTGCAGGGTTAGGGTTCGAGGCAGGCTTAGGTTGCGGTGGAGGGTCCCTGTTCGGGGTTCGGTTAGGGTTAGGGTTAGGTCCCAGGAGGCTCCAGGCGCCCAACCCACAGCAGGGCAGTGGTCTCCCCGAAGGCCTGAGTTGAGGGCACAAGGGAGGCTGCCGGTCAGGATCCGTCTTTGGCTGCCAGGGCCACACACGTGATTGGGCCCCTGGTCGAGGAGGCCTCCGGAATCCTCTCGGCAGCTGCAGCCGGGCCTGGGATCCGGCATGGTGAGCTTCCAGGTTCCATGCCGAGTCGGCCTGCACCTCTTCCCGACGCCAGGCGCGTGGTGTTGTCACACGTTGGCATTGGGTCCTCTTGGGGAGAGAGCCTTAGCTAGGGTTAGGGTTCGGTCCAGGGACGTCGCCAGGGCCGAAGCGACTCTGGTCTCGTGATCTCCCTCGAGGGCTGAAGTGAGGGCCCATGCAGCAAGGCGGCTCAAGTGCAGGCTTAGGGTTCGAGGCCGGCTTAGGTTTCGGTGGAGGGTCCCAGTTCGGTGTAGGGTTAGGGTTAGGGTTAGGTCCCAGGAGGCTCCAGGCGCCGAACCCACAGCAGGGCAGTGGTCTCCCCGAAGGGCTGAGTTGAGGACACAAGGGACGGTGCCGGTCACGATCCGGCTTTGGCTGCCAAGGCCACAGACGTCGATCGGCCCCTGTTCGAGGAGGCCTCCGGAATCCTCTCGCTCAGCTGCAGACAGGCTGGGAAACCACATGGTGAGCTTCCAGGTTCCATGCCGAGCCAGCCTGCACCGCTTCTGGACCCCAGGCGCGTGGTGTTGCCAGACGTTGGCATTGGGTCCCCATGGGGAGGGAGCCTTAGCTAGGGTTAGGGTTTGGTCCAGGGACGTCGCCAGGGCGGAATCGACTCCAGTCTCGTGATCTCCCTCGAGGGCTCAAGTGAGGGCCCATGCCAGAAGGCGGCTCACTTGCAGGGTTAGGGTTCGAGGCAGGCTTAGGTTGCGGTGGAGGGTCCCTGTTCGGGGTTCGGTTAGGGTTAGGGTTAGGTCCCAGGAGGCTCCAGGCGCCCAACCCACAGCAGGGCAGTGGTCTCCCCGAAGGCCTGAGTTGAGGGCACAAGGGAGGCTGCCGGTCAGGATCCGTCTTTGGCTGCCAGGGCCACACACGTGATTGGGCCCCTGGTCGAGGAGGCCTCCGGAATCCTCTCGGCAGCTGCAGCCGGGCCTGGGATCCGGCATGGTGAGCTTCCAGGTTCCATGCCGAGTCGGCCTGCACCTCTTCCCGACGCCAGGCGCGTGGTGTTGTCAGACGTTGGCATTGGGTCCTCTTGGGGAGAGAGCCTTAGCTAGGGTTAGGGTTCGGTCCAGGGACGTCGCCAGGGCCGAAGCGACTCCGGTCTCGTGATCTCCCTCGAGGGCTGAAGTGAGGGCCCATGCAGCAAGGCGGCTCAAGTGCAGGCTTAGGGTTCGAGGCCGGCTTAGGTTTCGGTGGAGGGTCCCAGTTCGGTGTAGGGTTAGGGTTAGGGTTAGGTCCCAGGAGGCTCCAGGCGCCGAACCCACAGCAGGGCAGTGGTCTCCCCGAAGGGCTGAGTTGAGGACACAAGGGACGGTGCCGGTCACGATCCGGCTTTGGCTGCCAAGGCCACAGACGTCGATCGGCCCCTGTTCGAGGAGGCCTCCGGAATCCTCTCGCTCAGCTGCAGACAGGCTGGGAAACCACATGGTGAGCTTCCAGGTTCCATGCCGAGCCAGCCTGCACCGCTTCTGGACCCCAGGCGCGTGGTGTTGCCAGACGTTGGCATTGGGTCCCCATGGGGAGGGAGCCTTAGCTAGGGTTAGGGTTTGGTCCAGGGACGTCGCCAGGGCGGAATCGACTCCAGTCTCGTGATCTCCCTCGAGGGCTCAAGTGAGGGCCCATGCCAGAAGGCGGCTCACTTGCAGGGTTAGGGTTCGAGGCAGGCTTAGGTTGCGGTGGAGGGTCCCTGTTCGGGGTTCGGTTAGGGTTAGGGTTAGGTCCCAGGAGGCTCCAGGCGCCCAACCCACAGCAGGGCAGTGGTCTCCCCGAAGGCCTGAGTTGAGGGCACAAGGGAGGCTGCCGGTCAGGATCCGTCTTTGGCTGCCAGGGCCACACACGTGATTGGGCCCCTGGGCGAGGAGGCCTCCGGAATCCTCTCGGCAGCTGCAGCCGGGCCTGGGATCCGGCATGGTGAGCTTCCAGGTTCCATGCCGAGTCGGCCTGCACCTCTTCCCGACGCCAGGCGCGTGGTGTTGTCAGACGTTGGCATTGGGTCCTCTTGGGGAGAGAGCCTTAGCTAGGGTTAGGGTTCGGTCCAGGGACGTCGCCAGGGCCGAAGCGACTCCGGTCTCGTGATCTCCCTCGAGGGCTGAAGTGAGGGCCCATGCAGCAAGGCGGCTCAAGTGCAGGCTTAGGGTTCGAGGCCGGCTTAGGTTTCGGTGGAGGGTCCCAGTTCGGTGTAGGGTTAGGGTTAGGGTTAGGTCCCAGGAGGCTCCAGGCGCCGAACCCACAGCAGGGCAGTGGTCTCCCCGAAGGCCTGAGTTGAGGGCACAAGGGACGGTGCCGGTCACGATCCGGCTTTGGCTGCCAACGCCACAGACGTCGATCGGCCCCCTGTTCGAGGAGGCCTCCGGAATCCTCTCGCTCAGCTGCAGACAGGCTGGGAAACCACATGGTGAGCTTCCAGGTTCCATGCCGAGCCATCCTGCACCGCTTCTGGACCCCAGGCGCGTGGTGTTGCCAGACGTTGGCATTGGGTCCCCATGGGGAGGGAGCCTTAGCTAGGGTTAGGGTTTGGTCCAGGGACGTCGCCAGGGCGGAATCGACTCCAGTCTCGTGATCTCCCTCGAGGGCTCAAGTGAGGGCCCATGCCAGAAGGCGGCTCACTTGCAGGGATAGGGTTCGAGGCAGGCTTAGGTTGCGGTGGAGGGTCCCTGTTCGGGGTACGGTTAGGGTTAGGGTTAGGTCCCAGGAGGCTCCAGGCGCCCAACCCACAGCAGGGCAGTGGTCTCCCCGAAGGCCTGAGTTGAGGGCACAAGGGAGGCTGCCGGTCAGGATCCGTCTTTGGCTGCCAGGGCCACACACGTGATTGGGCCCCTGGTCGAGGAGGCCTCCGGAATCCTCTCGGCAGCTGCAGCCGGGCCTGGGATCCGGCATGGTGAGCTTCCAGGTTCCATGCCGAGTCGGCCTGCACCTCTTCCCGACGCCAGGCGCGTGGTGTTGTCAGACGTTGGCATTGGGTCCTCTTGGGGAGAGAGCCTTAGCTAGGGTTAGGGTTCGGTCCAGGGACGTCGCCAGGGCCGAAGCGACTCCGGTCTCGTGATCTCCCTCGAGGGCTGAAGTGAGGGCCCATGCAGCAAGGCGGCTCAAGTGCAGGCTTAGGGTTCGAGGCCGGCTTAGGTTTCGGTGGAGGGTCCCAGTTCGGTGTAGGGTTAGGGTTAGGGTTAGGTCCCAGGAGGCTCCAGGCGCCGAACCCACAGCAGGGCAGTGGTCTCCCCGAAGGGCTGAGTTGAGGACACAAGGGACGGTGCCGGTCACGATCCGGCTTTGGCTGCCAAGGCCACAGACGTCGATCGGCCCCCTGTTCGAGGAGGCCTCCGGAATCCTCTCGCTCAGCTGCAGACAGGCTGGGAAACCACATGGTGAGCTTCCAGGTTCCATGCCGAGCCAGCCTGCACCGCTTCTGGACCCCAGGCGCGTGGTGTTGCCAGACGTTGGCATTGGGTCCCCATGGGGAGGGAGCCTTAGCTAGGGTTAGGGTTTGGTCCAGGGACGTCGCCAGGGCGGAATCGACTCCAGTCTCGTGATCTCCCTCGAGGGCTCAAGTGAGGGCCCATGCCAGAAGGCGGCTCACTTGCAGGGTTAGGGTTCGAGGCAGGCTTAGGTTGCGGTGGAGGGTCCCTGTTCGGGGTTCGGTTAGGGTTAGGGTTAGGTCCCAGGAGGCTCCAGGCGCCCAACCCACAGCAGGGCAGTGGTCTCCCCGAAGGCCTGAGTTGAGGGCACAAGGGAGGCTGCCGGTCAGGATCCGTCTTTGGCTGCCAGGGCCACACACGTGATTGGGCCCCTGGTCGAGGAGGCCTCCGGAATCCTCTCGGCAGCTGCAGCCGGGCCTGGGATCCGGCATGGTGAGCTTCCAGGTTCCATGCCGAGTCGGCCTGCACCTCTTCCCGACGCCAGGCGCGTGGTGTTGTCAGACGTTGGCATTGGGTCCTCTTGGGGAGAGAGCCTTAGCTAGGGTTAGGGTTCGGTCCAGGGACGTCGCCAGGGCCGAAGCGACTCCGGTCTCGTGATCTCCCTCGAGGGCTGAAGTGAAGGCCCATGCAGCAAGGCGGCTCAAGTGCAGGCTTAGGGTTCGAGGCCGGCTTAGGTTTCGGTGGAGGGTCCCAGTTCGGTGTAGGGTTAGGGTTAGGGTTAGGTCCCAGGAGGCTCCAGGCGCCGAACCCACAGCAGGGCAGTGGTCTCCCCGAAGGCCTGAGTTGAGGGCACAAGGGACGGTGCCGGTCACGATCCGGCTTTGGCTGCCAAGGCCACAGACGTCGATCGGCCCCCTGTTCGAGGAGGCCTCCGGAATCCTCTCGCTCAGCTGCAGACAGGCTGGGAAACCACATGGTGAGCTTCCAGGTTCCATGCCGAGCCA